>NC_142145.1:29965909-30117424 GCF_024610735.1 Ursus americanus
TCACATTGTGATCATTCATTGAGCTTAACATTTATGGTTGGGGCATAAATTCCTACTTTAAATTGGATAGACAAGGCTCCACTGGTTTCCAGATAAAATCCAAAATCCATCTGGCCTGGGAGTCCTGTTAGAACCTCCCCTAACCACTTGCTGCTGCCCAACCTTTTGCTTTCTGTTCACGCCACATACGCGGGGCTCCCTGAACATTTTACTTTGCCTTTCACATTATTTCCCCTTGGTAAATTTTATCAAAGGCAGAATATTATCACAAAAGCAATGACAAGGAGAAATCTGCCTAGGTTTGAACACAGGCTCTGCCACTTCCTGGTTCTGTAACTTTGGGCAATTCATATACGTTTTCCGTGCTCAGTTTCTTCCTCCAGAAAATAAGGATAGTAGTAGATTTACCTCATAGATCAGGCTTGGAGGCCACCTCTCTGCCTTGTCTGAACTCTCCAGTTTGAGGCTCCTATTCTGTGCTCCTTTATCACCCAAAGCTAACTTCCCTATCACAGCTCTAAATGAACTACTGTTATATATTAGTTTACTAGGACTACCCTATCAAAGTATCAGAGACTAGGTGGCTTAAACAGCAAGTTTGTTTCCTCATAGTTCTGGAGCCTATCCCAAGATCAAGAGGTAGGCAGATCTGATTTCATTCGGAGGAAACAGGCCTTTGTCTTTACATGGTCTTTCCTCCCTGAATGTGTGTCCTAATCTCATCTTTTAAGAACACCTATCCTCTTGGATTAAGACCCACCCCCAGAACCTCATTTACCTTTAAGTATCTTTTTACTGTTTTTTCAAATAGAGTCACAAATCTAGGTACTAAGATTTAGGACCTCATACAAATTTGGGAGGGGGTAAGGACGCAATTCAGCTCATTCCGAGGTATTTACTCATTTCGCCTTCCCTCCCAATTATGATCTCCTAAAAGATTTTTCTTATTCTCCAGATCTCAACACAGCATTTGATACACCGGAGACTCCAAATAGAAGAGCTACAGAGGTAAGGAAGTTCACACAAACAAGCTCATGGGAATAAAACTCATTTCTTAAAAGGCACCAATCTAAAGAAAGCAGGAGAGTTTCATCCAATTAAATAAACTATTAAGAGTTGAAAACACGAGTCTATGAATGCAACATACTGACCCAGCTGGGGCTGACAGGCATAACTATAATTCTAGGTTGATCACTCTAAAGTAAAGCTCGACTTTTCCTTAATAACAGCTCTTTATTATTAATTATCCAGTAATTCCCACTCCTGTGCCTTTCTGGGTATAAGCCAACAGGGATGACCTCCATAATTTCTTTTTTTAATTGTATTTTGATATGCAATTCATTAACTTAAAACAATATGATGAGGTAGAAATTAAGAAATATTCTCACTTTTGTTCCAATCTACACTCTTCTCAACTCCCCTCACACTCCTGGTCTCTCTAGGCAAATGAAAGCATAAGAAAATATTGTATCTCTTTTTTAAACAAATGATAGCATGCTATACAGACTATTCTGAATTTTGCTTTTTATACTTGCCAATATATCCTGGCAACCTTTCCTGTCCCAAAAGAGACTTCCACGTTATTTTGCTCAGCTATATAGTATCTCATTGTATAGATTATGTTTCATTTAACATCCTTCTAGTAATGGATACTTGGAATGCCTCCTACAGGATAATATTCCAGGTGGTGCTAAAAGGGAGAGTTTTGTCCTCATTCCATTTCAACATGTGCAGGTGTGCCCAAATAAATTCTAGATGAGGCTTTGTGAGGTCAAAGGTTAAAAACCTAAGTTTTAGTATTTCCTGCTCTCCATAAATTTGTACTTTCTCACTCCAATGCAAGAGAGAGCCTGTTTTTCCACAGTATCGCCAAAGATAATAAAACTTGAGTTTTTGCCAGGCTGATAGGTGAAAAAAATTATTTCTCTGACCTATGCAAACACCGACAAGGCCACATTGTCTTACACTGCATTTGATCTGACAGATAAGTCTCAGCTGAGGTTAGATCATTGCAAACTAGAAGTCAAGGCGATTGAGAAGTTAGTGCTAAGACTTGATGAAATAAGACAGAAGCAAAGAGAATGGAGGGAAGAGATCATGGAGGCTGGAGTGACCAACTTTCAGGGATCTAATTCTGGAAGCAGTATACACCACTTTTACCCACATCCCATGGCCCAGATCCAGTCCTATGTCCCATGGAAATGCCGAGAGCTAGAAAAATGTCCTTAAATGAGCATGCACTCCCCAGAAACAAGCCTCTGATGTGGCAAGGGAGAAATAATGTTTGGAAGACAACTGGCAGTCTCTGCCACAGAAATGCATTACCATGTTTCTGCTATTATTTAAGTCCTTCAGTACTCAATCATATAATACCACTTTTATTAAGCTATGGAGTTGTGTGTTTTTAGAAATGCATTCTCTAAACTCCTTGGCCTCAATGTCCTTATCTGTAAAACAGGAAATAGAACTGGATCATTTCTGAGGATCTTCTAAGCACAACTGCATGAATCTAGGACTGTTAGCTTAATGGGTCTTGTAGTGACTGAGTTGTTGGCCACCAGCCACTATCTCTACCACCACCAAGCTCATTTTACATCTAGTTCCTTTTTCTACTCTTCCTGGGTTCTATCCTTCCCTAGGAATAGTGAAGCCAAGATTGGTATATCCCCAAGTCTCTTTATATTTCTCAAATCAAACAGATTCCCCATTTACTGAATCATCAGTGAGCCAAGATCTTACAGATAAAAGGCTTCAGTTAAATCTAAGAAATATTTATTAAGTCCCATTATAAGAGTTCATAAAGTAACTACTCTCTAATACTCAACTGTACTGGAGATACCAAGACCAACAATATTTAAACCTGGAAGAAGTGTATGTTCTGATTGAAGAACTCAACAAAGGATAAAGAGGCATAAAAACAGAGCTCCTGACCCAAAAGAACTTAGATTTTCTTCCAGTGTATTAGGCACACCCACATGAAAATAGGAAGTGACAAATGATTTTCTGCCAAAGTGAGTAAACAGGGAGAATAAACAGGACAAATGGGGGCAGTGAGAGGCCTGACCTGAGTGGTTTTTCTAAGATCAAGATGATGTTCAAATTCTTTGTAATGTTTAGTATGAAGGAAGCATAAGCCTGAGTAAGCAATTCCCAACCATGCAAAGCAAACTTGGCCTCTCTTGGCGTTCTGCCCTCTAGGTAACCGAGATCAAGGCTGCTTCCATTCCTGCCTGTAATCAGCCCCTTGGTCGATGATGGGAAATATATGCTTGTCCATCATACGTTCTTATCAGGGGAGAAACTAAAACCCATGTGGTCCAAGAGAATCTTTTCAGTGATGGATAAAACTCAAAAAGATCAAAGATTATCTGTGCTGTGAATAGACAGAACTAAGAAAAATTCCATTAACTTCACCTCCATCCTCCTCCTGTTGACACAGTTGATAGTCCAGGGCATGTAATATATGATTTCATATTGCCATTTGACTTAAAAACAAAAAATAAAGGAAGAAATCAGTTAAGTGTAAGTTGAAATACTGAGTCCTATTAAAAAAACAGAAAAACAAGTTTAGGAAACTATCATCACCCCTCATCTGTCCCCATCTTCCTCAACAGCCATCGGGTAACACAGGTTCTGGTTATGCATGATTCTCAGAAGCAGACCCATTTTTGAGAATTAGAGTTAGCCATGTGTAATGGGGTGGTTTCCAATACTGTGAAGAAAGTAAAGGAGGAATTCCTAACCTTAGTTTATAGACAAAAAAACCTGAAACATAACTTGGTTACATTAGTAGATCAAAGTTCAAGTGTTCTGAGTGAAGCTAGGACTAGAATCCAAGTCTTTCGGTTCTAGGTTTGATGTTTTTTGTACCATATCTCACTGTTGGGATGTCCTTTTACCCTACAGCAGAGAACCTGGTAGTCAACACAACAGCATGTAAAGCAGGTCAATGTTACAACACACAGGTCCAAGGTCTCCACATAAGTCCTATTATTTGATCAGTTCCTTTCAGATCTAACTGATACTTAAGCCATCTAGTCCAACCCCCTTCATTTTGTGGGTGGGGACAGAAAGATGCCATGACATTAAGTAAATTACACACAATCAAATTAAAAAGCATTCCCATCTCCTAGTCCAGACTTCGCCCTAAGCCGTGATCTTGCTGGATGTTTTGTCAGTGTTTGCTGTTGCAAGTTCTTCCCATCATTGCTAATAATTGTTTAAAACAAGCTGCAGTTCTCTTTTGGATGTAGGTAATTCATTCTTACTGACACCTCCCTCTCCTTTTCTCTCCCAGTCATCTGCCTACCCTTCCTGCTTCCTCAATCAGACTGCATGTAATTCTCAGAGCAAAAACAAACAGGCTCAGGCTTGCAGGAAATCAGGCTAGGGAGCCCCCATGCAGAGGGGAAAGGACAACAACTGGTTCTGGTAAGGAGCAAGTGAGCACAAATGTTTCAACAACAAAATAGAGACCACAGTACACAATGAACAGAGCCTTAGCTAGAAGTGGGGTGGCTGCAAAGCAACCATGTTTTAAGGCACCTTGAAATACACCCTCCACTCGGAAGACACTATCATTACCTCATTGCTATCGTCTTAATAATATAAGTTATTTCTTTCATTACATTTTTAGCATACCTGCAATGATTGGAGGGATGGGGTTGGGGGCTATAAGTTATTTATACCTTTGTGGGATGCGATTTAATTAAATTGCTCTTCCTAACACATATTTGAGCTCAGCCCCAGGAGGGGTTTAATAGCTGTAACTAGAAATATAAGGAAGTAATTTTGAAAGGTGGGCAGTTCTGGAAAGGGCAGGCTTGCGCTAGGGAAATCTAGCATGAGGTTTTGGTAATGTGAACATGTCGATCCATTGGGAGCTAAGATTCAGAGCTGAGACATGAGAGAGGGAGAGGGTATCACGGAAGTGAGAACAGGAACAGAAGGTGGAGGGAGGTAGCCACAGGTGGATGCCTAAGGTAGGTCCCAGTTTTCAAATCTCAGAGATTGTGTTGTTTTGGAGGTCTCTGGAACTTGAAGATTTAAGGCCTCCTGCTTCTTTATTTGCCTTCTGGATAAGGTCTGTCAGGCACTTTACCCTCCCACAAAATAAACAGAAAGGTTTATGAGGGGGAGGCAAAGCAATATACTGGCAGCGAAAGCAGAGCTGCCAGATGCCTACACTCACAAGTCACTCACGGCAGCTGCTAGCTAGGAAGGAGCGTTTTTAAATTGTGATTTGGCTCTCTTGGCCTCAAGAGATTTTATTAACCCCCTGTAGCAGTGAGCAATGGTTTCCTTCTGAGGGCAATTCCTTTTTACTGGAAGAAAAGTGTGGCTGAATCGTGGTCAGAGGGTCAGGGGTTTAGAAGCCGACCGAAACCATCTCGGTCACTTTGTCAACTGATTAATATGTGATCGTTCTCAAAGACAACCTTGATCATAATTCTTCGATGCTTAAGCTTTCAGTGGCTTCCACTTGCCTAGCTGGTAAGAGCCACACTCCTCAGCATGGCCTGCTAGGGCTCAGGCCTCGTGGCTGAGCATCCCTTGCACCCACCCCTCACCTGAGCAAAGATCACACCCACCCCGCCTCCCACAGTCACCTTCCTGAACCTCCCCAAAACAACCGAGCACTCTTGAACCTCCAAGATTTGACCACTCCATATACTCTACCCAGAATGAGTTCCTCCTCTATAACCTTCAAATCTAAATGCAAATGTAGCCTTCTGGGTACAGGAAGATGCAGGCAGAGGAGACCACCTGAGCTCCGATTTTGGTTCACTGGCTGCGCAAGCTACACATTGTGTCTCATTGCTTCCATCTCACCTTCCACGAGGTGGGAAGGAGCAGCACTTCCTTCGTAGGATTGCTGTAAGGATGAAATAAATTAACCCATGTAGGGACTTAAAGGGGAGCATGGGGCTTGCGGAGTTCTAACTAGTGTTAGCTAGGATCTGGGGGTGCCTTTAAGTCAGTAAGGGCGAGTGGATAATTCTCTGCCACATTTTCACATCTATCAAACTACATGAAGGGTCTGTCCTCAACCTTAATTCAATCCAAGACAACACAATTTCAGGTGGACAATGGTTTCACTTTTAAGTTTTTAAAAGTGAATCTGTCATCCCATGGGTTGTGAACTCCTGAAGAGCGGAGGTCTTGTCTTAGGCTTTGTGCCTCTAGTGCCTGCCTAGACCAGTGTCTGACATAGATCAGATGCTCAGTAAATGTTTGTAAAGCAGGATATGATTATTCAAGAAGAACACGTGGAATGAAAAGTTCTTTGAATTGGCATCAAGAACTAGGGATCTCATTCAGGACCTTGCCTCTGATTTCTTCTTTGATCTTAAGTTAACTCCACTTTTCTCAGGCTCATTTTCCTCATCTCTAATTTTAAAAAAAAAAAAAAAAATGGAGATTGGGAAGATAGGTCAGGACAACTCGGGAAAGGTCTTCATGAATTCAACTTATGAAACTTTTTTCCTAAAACACAAATAAAATCCAGTGAGAGACCAATCTATTGTATTCATGGTGAAAAATAAGATTTATATTCAAAGTTCCTGGTATGGTGTCTGATATACAGTAAATCCTTAATGCATGGTAGCTATGACTGCATATTGTTAAAATATTATTTCTATGCAAATGTTCTAAGTTTGTAGCATATTTAACCACTTATTAAAATCAAGGTTTTTTTCTCTAATTTTCTCTATTCAAAAACAACATTGCAATGAATCTCTTTGAATGTCCATTCTAGTTTACTTTTATAAAACTATGATTTCCGTAATAGATTTTGAAGGACATGAAGGTTTAAGGTTTTGACACTTATTGTCAAATAGCTTCCCAATTGTCATACGAGATTTCCTGCCAGGTTTGTGTGGCTTGTTATGTTTCTGCACCTTCATCAGCAGCACATTTTATTGATACTCACATTGTTCCAATTTAATGAGTAAAAGTTCACTGTTTATGCTGAGTTTTTTAGTTACCAATGAGATTAAATTTTCATATTCATTAGTAATTTATTTATCCTCTTCTGTAAGCTTTCTTCATGTGCATTATGATTAAAATAACATTTGGTTAGCCCAAAAAAAAAACAAAACAAAACAAAACCAACAACAGTCATGCCAAAACTTAAGACGCACACAGGTTATCCAGAAACTTTTACCCCACATTTTGTTTTTCATCACTGATGATCTCATTATGATTTCTCAAACAAAATTACCTCTTCCCGCTCATCCCATGTCGCTTTCTGCCTTTTCCAGTGCTCTATTCTAATTCTACCTCCTCCAGGAAACTTTCCTCTTATTGCTTTTTGTCTCCAACTAGACTGTAAGAACCTTGGGTGTTAGGACTGGGTTATATTCTTCTTTATAACAGCCCACCTGCAAGATCATCATCAGGGCTAAGCTTGCAGCTGGTCCTCAATGACTGGAAGACTCCCTACTGTCAGTTTCATTGACAAGAGTTCAGATTTGGGGAAAAGCAAGACAAGCAGCCACTCTATGGCCAACTCATAGGATCAAATCCATCCCTCTTAAAGATGAGGCTGTCAGATGGACTAGAACTATACCATCAATTTGTTAAAGATTGATAAAGGATGTAGTATTGAAAAAGTAGAATGAAGATGGCTAGTCTATATTCAAATCCTGGGAAGCAGGAGCATAGATGGTCCACTTCCCAGTGGGAGGGCTCAGACTGGACACCATCACCAACACTGGGAAGGGCCATCTGCTTTACTCAGTCCACCAATTCAAATGCTAATCTCTTCTAAAACCATTCTTACAGACACACCCAGAAATATCATGTAACCAGATTATCTAGGCATCCATCACCTACTCCAGTTGACACAGTAAGATTAACCACCACCAGTCTCCCATCAGCTGTGACTAGTTGCCCTAGAAGCATGGAAGTGAGGTGGAAATAGCTTATTTCCCTAGGATCTATGGATACCCAAAACCTGGCCATTTATTGCTTCTACAGAAGAACCTCATAACATGACTACAGTTCTAAAAGCCATTTTAAGCAATACTAGTATCATTTTAAGCATCAACTCCATAATCTGAATGGAAGGAAACTAATTGGACTTAATTTCATCTGGATGTTTACTGGTGTTCTAGGACCTGGGGTCAATTTGCTGAGATTGGTCTGGGAACACAGGCGCAGTTAACACTTGGAGCTTTAGTCCTGCCTACCATATATCCTGAGAGAACAAGATGGAGCCCAAGCTCAGGTAGGAAAACCACAAAGGCTGTAACAACTCCTGGTATGTCCAGGTAATTCCAGATCAGAATGTTCAACTTTACAAAACAGGTAAATCAGAGAGGACAGAAGATCTATAGATGTTAAAACAATCTAGTTCATTCATCTGCAGAATGTAGGATTATGTCATCCAGTGAACTCCAACACAGCTAAGTATTAGTTTTAGATTATCAATCAACTGATAGAAAAGCACTGATAGAAAAGGGAATATACAGCATAGAAGTTAAAAGTCATTATTCAACGAGCCCGACCACTGAAGATGAATTCAAAGCAAAGATGTAGCACATCATAATTCAGCTGCCAAATTTAGGAGAGATTCGGAGAGCCACATGGGTTTGAGGTCCAACTTCCACTTTGTAATTAAATATGTGACCCTGCAGAGGTTACTTAATCTCTCCCAGCCTCATGACCCTCTTTAAACAAATAAGCTATACTCTTATTTAGGGTTTCTCTCCTTTTAGAATCCCAACACTCGATTATTCTAGTTCTGGCCTAAATACTAAATAATCTCTTGGTTTTTGTCCCTTAGTGGACTTGTCTATAAAGCAATGGTGGTAAAAACTTTTCATCTAAGTGTCATGGGAGATCATGGTTGTGTGAGTGCTTAGAAATGCTCCAAGTCATCCTTGAGCATAAGGTAATGGCTACATTACCACCATTTTTAAAAATTCTAGCTTTTCAAAGGGCTGGAATTCAAGACTGTCATTTGGTTGTGTCTTTCAAGAAAGGGTCCTAGTCTTGCCTGGATTTCCCCAAAGAGATATAAAGAGAGGAGCTGGCTCAGACTGTTTCTCTACCAGCACAATGAAGATAACATTTATAATTACCTAAGCCTTGTCAAAGAGCTTTCTCAAACATTGTTTTATTCAGTCTCCACAGCACTCAAGATGCTTATCCACATGTTAGTGGTAAGAAAGCTGAAGCACTAAGAAGTTAAACTTTTCTAAACTCACCCAGTTCTTTGGAAGAAATGGAAGCAAACCACAATGTCCTAACACATGGCCTGCACTGATCAGGAAATGACGGGGCCTGATGATCACTCTTGATCACCTTTTAAATAAATTTTGTCATGTTAACCATTTTTTTTAAAGATTTGAGAGCACTCGTGAGCAGGGGTGAGGAACAGAGGGAGAGAAAGAATCCTCAAGCAGACTCCCTGTTGAGCAGAGCGCCCAATGCAGGGCTCGATTCCAGAACCCTGAGATCATGACCTGAGCCAAAATGAAGAGTTGGCACTTAACTGACTGAGCCACCAGGTGCCCTTGCCTTGCTTCTGTCAGCTATGAACCCTCTCCGTCCTCCCTAGAGGGCACAATCAACACCTCCTCATGGACTCCATGATTTTTCTTACAGATTTTTAATAAAACACATTCACATGGCTATGTATTTATCATCTTTCTCACTGGACTATGAGGTTTCTAAGCCCAGAAACCACAGTTCTAGCCATAGCTAACATACTGATTAACAGGAGCTGGGGCTCAGCAAATGATCATGGAATAAATCACCAACAAAAGGGCCATCAAAAGTTTAGGAGAAGGAGGAACAAAGAAACAGGGGCAGGGAGGAGAGAAGGCAGTGGTGGGAAAGAGAGGAGGAGGGAGAGAGGCAGGCTGGCTGCTTCTATCTGACCGTGTTTCCAAGCCAAAAAGCACACTGTAAATGTTTAGCTACTGAATTTGCCTACCCACATTCTGTTCACCACCATTAATGAGAACAGTTAAGAGTTGGTGTATTTGCAAACATTTCCACCCAAACACAACAAAAACTGGCAAAAATGAAGAGGGTGTCCCAGCATTTCTGTTAGTCATTTACCATGACTGTCCAGAGAGCCCTGTATTTTCCAGAGCTAAGATACAGGAAACACTTTTCCTGGGGTAGAACAAAGAAGCCCAATAATTTAACTAGAAACAGGGAACATGGGACAAATTTCTCTACATTGAGAAATGTATATCATCTTGTCCCACACAAGAAATGCAGTTTTATACATACATACATACACACACACACACACACACGCTTAGTAGCTTTTGTGAAGGAAAGCTGGAATATACTCATGAAAAATTATGAAGTACCTCATTCACCCACTCACTCTCCTCCATCTGTGCCTCATACATAGCACAGTGCCTGTCCTATAACAGGCACTCAAGAAATAAGTGACTGAATTCAAGTACGCACACAAAAAAAAGTCAGAACAGATAAGAATATCAGATTATCTGAGTTTTCTTGCTGTCTAGATGTCCTGACCCTTATCTACATGAATACTAAAGTAATGTCTGTTTCCCCCCAACGATCACTCTCTACTAATAAATAGTAGAATGAAGATGCAGAATGAAGCAAACGATTTTGTGTGCATCCTCATGCAATTGTCAGGCACACCCGTAATTATAACTCAAGTATGAATAGTTGACCAGACTTTATCAATAGGTATTTTTAAAATTATTATACATTGAAAATCTATGTGTCACAGTCTATATGGGGTGCTAGGGATAGACGATTAAGACAGATGTGATCTCAACTTCTATTTTAGTGGAGAAGACGGAGAACAAAAATACCAACTGTAAGAAATTGTTCAACAGGTGACTGGATTAAAAAGTTGTGGTCCATCTATACAATGGAATATCATTCAGCTATCAAAAAGAACGATTTCTCTGGATTAAGAAGTTGTGGTCCATCTATACAATGGAAGATCATTCAGCTACCAAAAAGAACGATTTCTCAACATTTGCTGCAACATGGATGGCACTGGAGGAGATAATGCTAAGTGAAATAAGTCAAGCAGAGAAAGACAATTATCATATGGTTTCTCTCATCTATGGAACATAAGAACTAGGAAGATCGGTAGGAGAAGAAAGGGATGAAGAAGGGGGGTAATCAGAAGGAATGAAGCATGAGAGACTATGGACTCTGAGAAACAAACTGTGGGCTTCAGAGGGGAGGGGGGGGGAATGGGATAGGCTGGTGATGGGTAGTAAGGAGGGCATGTCTTGCATGGTGCACTGGGTGTTATACGCAACTAATGAATCATCAAACTTTACATCAAAAACCAGGGATGTACTGTATGGTGACTAACATAATAAAAAAAAATTAAAAAAATTGTTAAAGTACGATAGCATTTAATTCACCCTATATGTCCCTTTGATACTGCAAGCATATTATACATTACCATGATTCTTTCCCCTTATGTAAAAAGGAAAACTAAATTCACTTCTCTCTCAATAAATGCATCTTGTGTTTCAGGGAAGCAAGAAATTACACTGTTCAGCCTTTGACGCTCAGGAAGCCTTTACGTCACTGTCAAATGCTCTAGAAGGTCTATTTTATCCCATTTCGCTTTGGAGAGGATAGGTGGAAGAGCATGTCTCCCTCCTTGCAAGGTTGTAGGACACTAAACTTTACTGAATTAAACTACTTTAACACCTAAAAGCCACCTATCAACCAACCTACACCATTCTAACATGCAGAATCACCAAGAAGCCTTAGAGAGGGCTCAGTTACCAAGTGACATTTATAGCTCAGGTCACAGACACAAAGAGATACTTCGATCGGTGAAGAGGAAAGCTCACACAGTAAAAATATGTGTATCTTCTTCAGAAGTGACAGCTTTCCAGAATACTAATAAATTGGTTATCTCATTTCCCTGCCCACGTCAGATTAGAAATAGCTAAGAGGGAGGTGCAATAGGAAGCAGCCAGATGTAGACACAATTATAGCAGAGAAAATAAAATAAGAGCCTCAACAATAATCATGTGAACAGGCCATGAGTGGTTGTTATGTGCTAATCACTTTCCGAAGTCATCGATTCTCATTCTCTCAACAAGCCTGTGAGGCAGCTGCTATCAGAAGGTACCTACTATATGCCAGGAACTCTACACAATTATTCTCTAATCCTTAGAATGATCTGGCATTATTGTCACCCAATTTGCCAGTGAGAAAACTGTGGTTCAAATCATCTAAATTACTGGTGGCAAGACTCCTTAACTAGCAAGTAACTGGACGAGAACTTGGACTTGGTTCAAAGTCAAATGACCATACCCCTCAGTCTGAGGCAGCTGCATTTTATTCCATTGTCCCGCTTAATTAGAAATCATGTCCCATTTCACCCTCTAGAGTGTCCTGGTTTGAGTGAGGAGCTCTATGGTCCCCTACGCTGAAGGGCACATCCTCTCCTTTCAGCCATACCTTCTCCACACCAGAGGCTGGACACTGAGGCAAGAGAAACCTATAAAAAAGAACCTCAAACATTCAAAATGCCTGGCAATTTTAAGTCATTTGGAGAAAGGGGAGGAAAAAAAAAAAACAAATAAGTTTAATTATTTCCAGAAACAAGAATCAAAGTAATAAATACTTTCAAAATGATGCTGTCCCTTCCTTCTTCCCTTTCTCCTACCGATCTTCCTACTTCTTATGTTCCATAAATGAGTGAAACCATATGATAATTGTCTTTCTCTGCTTGACTTATTTCGCTCAGCATTATCTCTGAAGGAAGGAGGGGTAAACAGAAGAGGGAATGAACCATGAGAGACTATGGACTCTGGGAAACCAACTGAGGACTTTAGAGGGGAGGGGGCGTGGGGGATTGGGATAGGCTGGTGATGGGTATTAAGGAGGGCATATATTGCATGGTGCACTGGGTGTTATACGCAAGTAATGAATCATGGAACTTTACATCAAAAAATAGGGATGTACTGTATGGTGACTAACATAATAAAGAATTATTATTAAAAAAAATAAAGAGATACCTCTGGATTTTTGCCATCACAAACCACACAGTAATGAACAGCTTTGAAAAAAAAAAAGATACTGTCCCAAAGTTTAAGTTGAATGTGAACAGAAAAATGTTTAACATGTTCTAAAAAATTTTTATCCTCAATTGTTAAGGTTTTCACTTTTGAGCTCGGAGAGAATAATCTTCCGTTATCTGGAAAATTCATCATTTTTTTAAAACCCTTTCTTCATCATGCTAGAAAGACAAATCACTTTTATTCCCTTCCCTCCAGGATATACCCCCCCAAGAAAAGAAGCAATGCTACCAAGCTTGGTCTCAAGTATGACAGCTTCAGTTCAAATACACACTATACACTGCAAGAACTTGGGTAGGTTACCTGCCCTCCTTGCCATTATTCTCATCTGGAGGATATTAACAATCCATCATCACTGCAATGCAGGGACAGCAGCATAAAGTAACGCAGGTGAACACTCCAAAGTGTGAGTAGTGCTTAGCACACAAATGCTAAAGAAGTTTACTTACAATATTAACGTTACTAAGCTCATTTAAGTTAACCCTAATTCAAATCCTTTCTCTTTGAAAATTGAAGCTATAAGTAGAAGAAATAAGATGAAAACCTAGCCAAAATGATGCATTCAATACTCTTTATGTGATATTATTGCTACTATTAGAATACTATTCATACATGATGTAAGATATACCCCAAAATATGCTCAAAATTTAAAAGCTAAAGGGGTCCTTAAAATCATGCAGTCCAACTAGATTTTATAGAAAAGGAAAATGGAGCCAAGAAGTTGACAGCCACTTCCAAGACCTAAAATCAACTAAGGGCAAAGCTAGACAGGGATGTTGAGTCTGAAAAGTCCCGTCTATGGAGAGAGCATGGGACTGCGTAACGGATAAAGCCCATCCTCCTTAGTGCAGTCGTGTGACCTCAGGCAAGTTTACTTCCCATTTTTGAAGCTTGTAATTCTCAGTTGATGAAAATAAGGATTAGTTCTTTTTTGTCAGAGTATTCTGAGAACTAAAAAAGTAGCATGTAAAGAGCCTTGGGTCACTGCTGCACTCCCCACTGTGGGGAGATGAAGTGGTGGGACTACCGGAAGGAGATTTGTGTCTACCGAAAAAAATGCACAGATCCTTCAACACTGGAATTAGACTTCGAGAAGAGTATCCTACGGGCAAATGTATGCCTAAAGATGTTCACTGCAGTTTTACCTGTAATAACAAAATTAATTACATCTCTGTATCAAGAGGGAAATGCTAAAAAAAGGTTTTCTCTAACATGGCAATGATGAACCTTTCAAAACATATTAAATAAAAAAATGTCATTGAATCATACGTGAACTAGAAGTTTGAGCCAGTTTTTGTCAAAAGAAACTATAAATACATATTAGTATATTCAGTTTGAGTGTTCATGAAGCCTCTCACAAGGCCAGTGGTGTTTGGGGGGAAAGAGGGAAATCAAGATAATTTTCATCTTTTATTATATACACCCCTGTCTTTTAAAATGTTTATCATAGTAATGCACTCATTTAAGAGAAAACTTAGATTCTCTAGCATACAGCAGATCCTGAATGTTTTTTCTGTCCATAGACCTCTATTCTTAATGTTAAAATCTGTTATTAGATTGCTCTTCCTATCATTATCATTGTAACTTCAGACAATTTTAGAAAACAAATATTATTTCAGGGACTACTCTGCCCCATGAGAGAGCTTTTCCATAGTGCTTCAGATCTGGCTGTTCGTTTATGACCCATACTAAAGGCCTACATCCCACAACCTGAGCTAGGAGCTGAACAAAGGTTAATAAAAACACATAAAGGAAAGGCAGGGGCTGTCTCCCTCATCTCTGTTTGCTGTGTCATTTGTCTCCCTGTTACATTGCAATAAAGACAATAAAAGGAAATCGGCTGTGAAAAATGAAAGAGCCCTCTATTCATAAAACAGTTCAAATGAGAGAAGTCTTTTAATGGGAAAAGGACCACTACCATGCAAAACAGCAAGTGGGAAAGTGACACATAAAACCCTTAAGACAATTCATTAACCACAAATTATTGTAGGCAACTCAAACCCTTTCCCCCAGATCATGTTTATGTTCTAACCATCAGAGTGATGGATGCCTTCAAGCAAATTCTAGGACTGAGGTCTATGCTGCAAAGAGTAGACAATGGCAGTATGTTTGATTATAGGATCTGTCCCACTGATAGGAGAGAAAGGTGGCCCCATAATGGGCATGGAGACAATAAGGTGTTGATGGTAGGCCAACTGGCTCACAGGTAGATCGGACTGCTTACTCCATTTAAACCAACTCACCCTCCTGAGTGAATACATCAATGATCCTACAAAAGTCAACCACCTCACCCAAAATGAGGGTAGTAATATATGCCTAACCTAGCTCTCAAAGCTGTTACAATGCTTAAATGATAAAATATCAAGACTCCAAATTGCTCTCTAAATTATGCCAGCCACCCAGACCCACATTCAGCACACATTAAAAGGGGGTCTGTTCCCAGCACTAATTTTGGACCTCTCACTTTACCACCTCTACCTTCCACCTTCACTTGTGAATTTCCATGATTTCAAATTAAGAAGTATGTTGAACAGCTATGTGATGGGCACAAAGACAACTTTATATTTTTATCCCTCTGCCCTAAAGTACCAGCCCCAGATAAAAACTTTGACAAACTCTTTTCTGTTCAACTTGATCCACTTCAAATCTGTTCTTAGCCTCTGTGGGACCATCCCTGAAAGGCATCTCCAAGGTCTTCTTGGAACTGGATGCATTTCAGTTGACGTACTGATAGATTTAGCCTCATCTTTTTACCCTTCCTTCCCTTCATTCACAAACCACACTTCGCAAGGTGAATGAGAACATACTCTCAGAAACAGGACCCTGCCATTTGGCAAGGGTTTTAGTTGGCAAAGAAACATTGAGTTGTGATTGATTAGACTAACTGAGGCATGAGAGAGGGTTAGTCGACTAAGATTTTTGCCATAAAACATCAAAGCCAAAAAGTAGACACAACTGGGCTCTAGAAGACCCATCTTTATTCTGCCACTAAGTAGACTTCTAAGAACAAGAGTTTCCCACTCAGGGACATCAATTCTCTATAGCTACAGATTTTACTGAGTGAATTGGACAAAAATAAATGTTTCCATACTAAGTTTCTTCTTCATGGGCATACTGCCCCCCACCCACACATCTATACCCTAGGGTTGTCATCCCTGAGCCAGATCAGATTTCAGTAAGTCATCTTTCTCATTCAGGCTCTCCTTCTGCACTTTTGCTGTTGACTATTAAATTGACACCAAAAAAAAAAAAAAAAAACTCAACTGAAAGCATTTGATATGCAATGTTAAGCTAACCTCCAACCTTCCTAGGATAGGAAGTAAAGCGTATTTTACAAATAAAGGATTTTAATCAGTCAGTTGGCAGACAATGCTTTGGGGGGGGCAAGGGGGAGGGGAGAGGCAAAAATAAAACATAACAGCACTGCCTGAGGCTTTATAGATTCAGATAGTGCTTGGTTGGTTATGACTAAATGCTTGCTCTACCAGGAGTATCAGTGGCCTACTTGTAAAATAACCAGGAATTTTATCTTCTCTAAGATTACTTCCAGATCTAAAATTCCATCACTCTGTAGGATGCAGATTTAATTTTTAAAATTTATCTTGTGGTTTTGGAATTGAAGTGCTTATTCATCCACAGGAAAATGCATGATCATTTGCCCCCACTGCAGCTCTGGATGGTTATTTCTTCATGAGAATCAAGGGTCAGGTACCATAAATTTGAGATTACACTGAAGCAATCTAAGGGACTCTACAGAGACAGTAAATGCATGTCCTTTCCCTCCTATGGGCAATATGCCATTTTTCATTTTTGAAGGTCTTAATGTTTTAAGATTGTCACTAGGATGCAAGCTCCATGAAGCCAAGGATTTTTCCTTCCATTTCCTGCTGTCTCCCTTTTAAAAATAAAACAAAAAAAACCCTGAGATATAATTTAAAACTCAATTTAAGGAGCACCTGGGTGGCTCAGTCAGTTTAGCGTCTGACTTGCTATTTTGACTCAAGTCATGATCTCATGGGTTGTGGGTGGAGCCCCACATCAGGCTCCAGGTTCAGTGGGGAGTCTGCTTGAGGTTCTCTCTCCCTCTCCCTCTGTCCCTCTCCCACTCGCACGCTCTAAAATAGATCTTTAAAGAAACTCGATTTAAAGCGTACAGTAATTTCTAGACTAGTCAGAGTTGTGACCTATCACAAGGTCTTCACTTGGGGTGACAAGTTCTGGGTTTAGATAGCAATGGCTGTTGTACAACACTGTGAATGTACTGAGTTGGACTGAATTATATACTTTAAGACTGTTAAAAATACGAATAACATACAATTTGCTATTGTAACACAAAAAAATGCACAAAAGCTCAGTAAAGCACTTTAAACATTATTTGTGTTTCCATTTTGCAGTTTAAGTATCACTGTTTATGGTTTTATAGATTTTGGAACAGCAAACAATAGCAACACACCTGAAATCACTTAGACATTGGTCCTCTCCAGGCAGTGGAATCACCCCATTTCCCCACTTTTTCTTATTTATCTCAATTTTTTAATAAGCATGCGTAACTTTTTGACAGAAGACCATTACAGTATTTAAAAAAAAAAATACTGAGAATGTATCTGGTTACATCTTTTGTACAAAGGATCTCGATGATCTTTAAGTTTGAGGAGAATATTAGCGATTTGGGAATACTGCCTTGGGGTGTATTTTCTTATGACACTCCAGAGCCTCTTTTTGTTTATGCCTCTTTCATGAAATATAACATTTTGAATTCATCCTGTATTTCCTATACAAAATGTACCACCGGGTTTCTAAAAATTCCACTTAGAGGTGTAGTTCAGAAATACATCCATAAACACAACTATATATACACACCTAATTTTAGACATAATGACTTACAACAGCTGCATTTTGTAACTTTTAATGAATCCATGGATCTGATCATGGACCATCAAGAGCTACAAAAAGAGAGGCAACCAGGGGCGCCTGGGTGGCTCAGTCCTTAAGCGTCTGCCTTCGGCTCAGGGCATGAGCCCAGGGTTCTGGGATCGAGCCCCACACTGGGCTCCTCTGCTGGGAGCCTGCTTCTTCCTCTCCCACTCCCCTGCTTGTGTTCCCTCTCTTGCTGGCTGTCTCTGTCAAATGAATAAATAAAATCTTTAAAAAAGAAAAGAAAAAAAAAAGAGGCAACCAGACAGCAAGTGCCAAAAATTTGAAAAAACAGTCATTTATCAAGTAGTACTGCCTTTAAAAAAAAAAAAAAAAAAAAAAAAAAACTACCTAAATCTGATCAAACTGCACTCAATCCTCAATTTGCAGAAGATACAGAGACCAGAAGATGTTAAATATGCCAGAGGAACATATTAAATATAACAATGGGGGATGCAATCATCAAAATCCAGATTGAAACTCTGTAGGACAAATGGCTTTGTTCCATCAACAAGGCAAAATACTAAAATTTCAGACCCAATTCATACAAATAATTTAAAACTTATGATACATAGGAGAATTTAAAGTTTGAATAAGAACTACATATTTGATGATGTTAAGTTATTGAAAGGGGATCCCAAATGGCAGCATAGGAAGATCCTGAACTCAACTCCGCCCACTGGACACACCACATCTATAGCTACAGAAGGATCCTTTTCTTCTGAGTAGGATCTGAAACTAGGCAAACCACTCTCCACAACAAAGGATAAAAAGACCACATCAAGACAGAGAGCCAGAAACAGTCTCACAAAAAACCCCACCCCTAGCACAGCAACCCACAATAGTAAGGGATCTCGCCAACACTTCTCCCAGGGGAGTAAACGGTTGGTGCCCCTCACATTGAGCATTCCAGCCCCTGGGACCCGTATCAGACAGGTGAGTCCTCAGAAAATCAGGCTTGGAAAACCAATGGGGCTGAGGTCCAGGGATCCCAAAGTGGGACAGGAACCATTCCTCTCTTGGAGGGTTCATGTGTGGGTTCACACACCCAGGGGTGGGGAAGGAGTGGTAAAAATAGCAGTTTGAAAAACACCTCAACTATATATGAGTCTCATTTGCTTGGGGGTGGGGGGGGGCATGGGCTGGAGGGGCAGGGGACAGCTGAGATACTTCCCAGAGAGGGAGGTGCTACCTGATGCCATTGCTGCATTCTCTAGAGTCGGCTAGCACAGGCAGGGGAGCTCAAATGCACCTCCTGCTGCCTTGCTGTGGTAGGCTGGGGCAAGCAGCCCCCACACCTGCTGAAGAAGGACAGCACAAAGTCACCACGCTCCCCCACTCCCAGTCTAGCGCTGGTGAGGGCAAGTGGTCCTGGCCTCTCCCACCTCCAGCCTAAAGAGTGCTCCTGTACAGAAAAGGCACTCTCCCACTGCACTGCGAAGCCTAGGGCAGGGGAGCATACTTATTTTTCTCCCTGCCTTTCCAAAGAGATTAAGAGTGTTACACAACCTGTACTCTCCAACTACCCAGTGAAAGCCAGCAAACATACACAATCCACACAGGGAACACCCCTTCCTCTCCTGGCCCTGGTGGCTAAGACAGCTGGTGTGCCTGAGCTCCATGGGACTATAATAATCATAAAGACAGTACTTAGTAAGCAAAACCCCAGGGCACTTCAGGGACAGCAGAATAAAACACAATCCCAGTCTTCCTGTGAAAAAGGCCTATTTAATTGGCCTGGAGCTTATACTTGAGGGACAGGATTCAGGTTTCCCACATATCTAGAGACCAAGGAGGCACTCCCAAGGAATTTAAGCAAGGAGACACCATCCTTATACATACCTTTGGCTTTACCTACAGCTTGAGGACACTTCCCAGAGAAAGTTCCTGGAAACCCACTTTTGGCCACAGTCATCCAGGGAACACATCCACATCTCCTGGTCTGGAGGCCAGCAGGGATTACTACCGCTGCCTGTCCCACGAGACAATATTTATATACTTTAAAAGTTGCTCACTGAGGATCTGGCTCACCATCAGCCTGAAACTGGGTGCTAAAAGATTTCTCCCCTTGGAACAATCACATATCTTCAAAAATGGGGGCATACGAAGAATAAGTCAAGCATTTTAGACAATCACAAAGGTTCAAGAGACAACCAAGAGGTAGGGCAAGGTTGAACAAGAAGGATTATAACCTAACAAGGCACTCCAAGACAGAAGTAGCTGTTTCACCCAATACTTAGAAACAGAGTCAAGCAAAATGAGGGAACAAATATGTCCCCAACAAAAGAATAAAACAAAATTTCAAAAACATACATGATAGGGAGAGAAGTAATCAAGCTGATAAAGAATTCAAAGTAATGGTCACAAAGATGCTCACTGAACCTGGGAGAGGAATGGATGAACACAGTGAGAACTTAAAGCTATGGAAAACATAACTAAGCACCAAACAGAAGTCAGAGCTGAAGAATACACTAGTTTAAGTGGAAAAATATACTGGAGGGGTTCAACAGACTGGATAAAGAAGAATGGCTTGGCTCCATAAGCTAGAAGATAAAGCAATGGAACTCAGAGCAACAAAAAGTTTTACAAAAGTAAAGATAATGTTTAAGAGGTCCTCTAAGTTGAGTAACATTTGTGTTATAGGGGTCCCAAAAGGAGAAGCAAGAAATAAGGGAGAAAACTTACTTGAAGAAACAATGACTGAAAAGTTTTAACCTGGTGAAGGAAACATACATCCAGGTCCAAAAATCCCAGAGAGTTACAAATAAGGGAAATGCAAGGAGAGCTACATCAGGACACATTATAATTAAAATGTCTAAAGTTAAAGACAATCTTAAAAGTAGTAAGAGAAGAACAAATTGTTACATGCAAGAGAAGTCCCACAAGGCTATCAAATTTCTCAGCAGCAACTTTGCAGTTCAGAAGGGAGTGGCAAGTTTATCTCTCACATTTGAGGGAGAGATCAAGAGGTAAAAAAAAAAAAAAAAAAAAAAAAAAAGTTTGTCACTACTAAACCTGTCTTACAAAAAATATTAAAGGTACTTCATTAAGCTGAAAAGAAATACCACTAATAACATATGAAGTACAAATCTCATTAGAAAGGTAAATATATAGTAAAGGTAGTGGATTAATAACCTAGGAAGCTCCTAAGGTTAAAGAAAAATTTTGTAAAATTAAGTACAACTTCAAGGGATACACAAAAACGTAAAAAGTGACGTCAATAAAAAGTGCTAAAGTGGGGAATAAAAATGTACGGTTTGGAATGTGTTCAAAATTAAGTTGCTATCACTTAAAGTATATTAATATACATAGAATGATTTATGTGAACCTCAGGGTGAACACCAAACAAAAACCTTAGAAAACACACCCAAAAAATTGAAAAAGGAATCTCAACATAACACTCAAGAAAGTTATCAAAGCACACAGGCAGAGAGAAAAAGAAAGAGAATTATAAAAACAGCCAGAAAACAATTAGCAAAATGCCTATAATTACATACCCATCAATAAATTACTTTAAATGTAAAGGGACTATATTCTCCTGTCAAAAGACTTTACCTGAATGGATTAAAACACACACACAAAACCCATCTATATGATGCCTATAAGGAAACCGCCTAAGAACTAAGGACACACAGACTGAAACTAAAGGAATTGGAAAAACAGCCTATGCAAATGGAAACCAAAAGAAAACTAGAGTAGCTATACTCATCACACAATACAGAACTTAAAACAAATATAGTAATAGACAAAGAGGGTCACCACATAATGATAAAAGGCTCAACCCAATAATATGGAATGTATGTAAATAAACATGCACCCAACACAGGAGTATCAAAATATATAAAGTATTAACAGACCTTATGGGAGAAACAGCAATGCAATACTACTAGGGGACTTCAACACCCCACTTACAAAATAAATACATCATCCAGACAGAAAGTCAATAGGGAAGCATCAGCCTTAAATGACATCAGACCAGCTGGAATTAACAGATATGTACAGAACATTTCATCCAAAAGCATAATATAAATTCAAGTACACACAGAACATTCTCTAAGATAGATCCACATTAGGCCATAAAGTAAATCAAATTCAAGAAGATCAAAATCACATGAAGCATCTTTCTGGATGACAACAGTATGAAACTAGAAATGTAAGAAAAATGTGGAGATTGAACAGGTTACTAAACAACCACTGGACCATACAAGAATGAAAGGGAAAAAAATATCTAGAGACAAATGAAAGCAGGAAAAAAATACCAAAATCTATGGGATACACAAAAACAGTTGTAATAGGGAAGTTCATAGCAATATAGGCCTACTGAAAGAAACAGCCAGATTAAATAAATAAATTTATTTATTTTAATATTATTAAAAAATTAAATAAAAATATTTAATTTTACACCTAAAGGAAGTAGATAAAAGAATGGATGAGCCCCAAAGTTAGTAGAGAAAAAAAAAAATTAAGATCAGAAGTAACGAAATATATACTAAAAAGATAAAATATCCATGAAACTCAGCTGCTTCTTTGAAAAGATACACCAAATTGACCAACCTTTAGCTAGACTCCAAGAAAAAAAAAACTCATAAGTTAAAACTGATACCACAGAAATACAAAAAAAAAAAAAAAATCATACAGAAACTATAAATAACTATATCTCAAAAAACTGGACAACCTAAAAAAAATTGGTAAATTCCTAGAAATTTATAATCTTTCAAGACTGAAGAAATTGAGAATGTGAAGAGTGATTACTGATTTAATTACTAGTCAAAAACATCCCAAGAAACTGAAGTCCAGAACCAGACGGCTTCACAGGTGAATTCTATCAAACCTTCAGAGAGGCATTAATACCTATCTTTCTCAATCTTCCAAAATATTGAAGTGGAAGCAAAGCTTACAAACTCATTTCATGAGGACAGCATTACCCCAATACCAAAACCAGACATGCACACACCACGCTGTCCCCCCACCAAAAAGTGACAGGCCAGGGGCGCCTGGGTGGCACAGCGGTTAAGCGTCTGCCTTCGGCTCAGGGCGTGATCCCGGCGTTATGGGATCGAGCCCCACATCAGGCTCCTCTGCTGGGAGCCTGCCTTCTTCCTCTCCCACTCCCCCTGCTTGTGTTCCCTCTCTCGCTGGCTGTCTCTATCTCTGTCGAATAAATAAATAATATCTTTAAAAAAAAAAAAAAAGTGACAGGCCAATATCCCTGATGAACAGAGAAATAAAATTCCTCAACAAATTCAACAATACATTAAATAAATCATACACCATGATTAAGTGAGATTTAATTCAAGGATGCAAGAATGGCTCATTACCTGCAAAACAACATGACACACCGCATTAACAAAATAAAAGACAAAAATCTTATAATCAACTCAAAAGATGCAGAAGGGATGCCTGGGTGGCTGAGTAGGTTAAGTGTCTGACTTCAGGTCAGTATCTCAGGGTCCTGGGATAGAGCCCCACATCACATCTGGCTCCCTGCTCAGTAGGAAGTCTGCTTCTCCCTCTGTCCCTCTCCCCCCATGCTCACTCTTGCTGTCAAATAAAATCTTTAAAAAAAAGATGAAGGTTTGATAAGATTCAACACCCATATGATAAAAGAATCCAAATGGCCATAGAGGAAACATACCTCAAAATAATAAAGGCCATATATAACAAACCCACAGCTAACATCATACTCAAGGAGGAAGAGTTCTTAGTATTTCACCAAGGATCAAGATCAAGACAAGAATTCCCACTCTTGCCACTTTTATTCTACATAGTATTGTAAGTCCTAGCCACAGCCATTAGGCAAGAAATAAAAGGCATACCAATTAGAAGCATAACTGTCACAATTTACAGACAACACTATATACAACAAACCCAAAAAACTCCAACAAAAACTGTTAGAATAGATTCAGAAAAGTTGTAGGAAAAAAAAAAAAATCAACATACAAGAATCTGTTGTGTTTCTACACACTAATAAGCTATCTGAAAGAGACATCAAGAAACCCATTTACAATTGCATCAAAAAGAATGCACCTAGGAATAAATTTAACCAAAGAGGTGAAGCAATGGAAGATTTCAGATCTTGATCAAAGAAACTGAAGACCAATGAAAGATATTCCATACTCATGGATTGGAAAGATTAATATTGTTAAAAAGCCCATAGTACCCCCAAATAATCTACAGGTTCAAAGCAATTCCTATCAAAATTCCAGCAAAATTTTTCACAGGAGAACAGATAGTTCTGAAGCTTGTATGAAACCACAGAAGACCCTCCATCACCAAAACAATCTTCATGGACAAAAAAAAAAAAAAAAAAAAAAAAAAGCAACGTTTCACATGGTACTACAAAGCTATAGAAGTCGATAGTATGGTATTGACATAAGGGGGCGTCTGCCTTCAGCTCAGGGTGTGATCTCAGGGTCCTGGGATAAGCCCCGCCTCGAGCCCCGCCTCCAGCTCCCTGCTCCTCTGGGAGGCCTGCTTCTTCCTCTACCACTCCCCCTGCTTGTGTTCCCTCTCTCGCTGGTGGTCTGTCAAATAAATAAAATCTTTAAAAAAGAAAGTAGATACACAGGTCAGTAGAACAGAATACAGAACCCAGAAATAAACCCATGTATATGTGGTCAATTCACTTACGACAAAACAGCCAGGAATATAAAATGGGGAAACGAGAGTCTCTCCAATAAATGCTGGGAAAACCTGATGGCTATATAAAAAAGAATGAAACTGGCCCACTTGTACCATATACAAAAGTTAACTCAAAATGCATCAAAAACTTGAAGACAAACCTGAAACTATAAAATCCCTATGAGAAAACACAGATGGTAAGCTCTTTGACATCAGTCTTAGCTATGTTTTTTGGATCTGACTGGGATCCAGAGGCAAGAATGAAGTATTGGGACTACATCATACCAAAAAGCTCTACACAACAAAGGAAACCATCAACAAAATGAAAGGCAACCTATCAAATTGGAGAAGATATTTGTGAATCATATCCAGGAAAGGGCTAATATCCAAAATACACAAAGAACTTAAACCACTCAACAGCAAAAACCAAATAATCCAATTTTTAAAAAAAGGCCAGAGGACCTGAATGGACTTTTCCCCCCCATGAAAGACCTCCAGGTAGCTAACAGACACATGAAAAGATCATTCAACATCATTAATCAGGGAAATGCAAATCAAAACCACATATTACCTTACACTGTCAGAATGACTATTATCAGAAAGATAAGTAGTAGTTGTTGGCAAGGACATGGAGAAAAGGGAACCCTTGTGCACTTTTGGTGGGAATGTAAACTGATATAGCTATTATGAAATATAGTACAGAGGTTCCTCAAAAAATAGAAGATAGAACTATCATATGAACCAGCAATTCCACTACTAGGTATCTATGCAAAAAGAAAAAACTATTTCACAAAGATATGTCCCTATCTTCACTGATTATTTACAATAGCAAAAATATGGGGGGAAAAAAACCCTAAGTGCCCATCAATGAATGAATGAAGGTGTGTGTATATACACAATAGAATACCACTCAGCCATAGAAAGAATGAAATCTTTTCATTTGCGAGAACATGGATGGACCTTAAGGGTATTATGCTATGTGAAGTCAGACCAAGGAAGAAATGTGTTTTCTTCTCTATGTGGAATTTAAAAACCAAACCAAACAAAACCCAGACTCATAGATCCAGAGAACAGATTGGTAATTGCTGGGGGAGGATGGGGGGGGGTGCAAAACAGGTGAAAGGAATTAATAAGTACAAGCTTCCAGTTATAAGTCATAGGAATATAATACACAGAATGGGGAATACAGTCAATGTTGTATTAACTTTGTAAGGTGACAGATGGTAACTAGACTTATTGTGGTAAACATTTTGCAATGTACACAAATGAATCACTATGTTGTACACCTGAAACTGATGTTATATACCAATTATACTTTTTTAACCTGTGACAATACTTTTAGAAATAGCACAGCTGGGGCGCCTGGGTGGCACAGTGGTTAAGCGTCTGCCTTCGGCTCAGGGCGTGATCCCAGCGTTATGGGATCGAGCCCCACATCAGGCTCCTCTGCTAAGAGCCTGCTTCTTCCTCTCCCACTTCCCCTGCTTGAGTTCCCTCTCTCGCTGGCTGTCTCTGTCAAATAAATAAATAAAATCTTAAAAAAAAAAAAAAAATAGCACAGCTGCATTATCTTTTGGCAATACCACAAAATGTTTACAGAATTTGATATCTGGTGTTTGCTTGAAAAAAAAAAAAACTGAATGAAGGCAAGTGGATGGAGGTCTTAATTAAAAAATAGTTTAGAATTTCTGAAGGTGCATTGTGAGTACATGGGAGTTTATTTTACTATCTTTACTCCTGCATGATTTAAAACTTAAGGAAAGTTCAACGAAAAATTTTCCTTAAGAAATTTAATGGTGGGGAGGGTCATTTGTAGATTGTTTTTATTCTTTTGAGTTTGGAGAACAAGATATAATTCACTCGAGTAAAATTCTGTAGCTACGTTCCTCCACTTACCACTGTCATGTATAGAAACCAAGAGTCCTTCATGACCTGCCTTCCTGGAATTGCAGAGATGTGTATACCCAGAACACTCTAAATGGTCTCTATCCCAATGCCATGTGGTTCTCATAAATGGAAAGAAGCTATAAAGTGGTACAGAATACCCAATTTTACAAACTACTTTTGAAAATCTTTAATATTCAGTATTTTAAAGTACATTAGTACATCTGACATAAAGCTGGAACGCAAACTGCATCAGGTTTGGAGAATTATGGTGTCATAAAAGTGTGCGGTGAAACTGGACAGTGCACTAGCTCTCTGAATCTCATTGAAATGTGTTCTGTTATCAATCATGGATATAAAACAGCATGTTTAAGAATTTGGCAAGGTAGAATACACAGATTTTTCCCCCCAGGATAAGAAAATATATCCTGACTTGTACAGCAAATACACAAATATACAGCAGGAAAAAAAAATTAAATATCAGCCCCAGGATTTTATTATAAAAACATACATTACAGAGCAAAAAAGCTACTTTACGTAACCATATTTTGACCCTGTTGGTATTATTCTGAGACAGGTACCTCTACACTGTGAGATAAAGGAATTATGTTGGTGTTATTAAGAACCATACTTTTGGCATAGGACAGAGGATATATAGATGTTAAAATCAAAGATTACATTTTTTAAAACCCCATCATCCTACATTTGAATTGGAAGTGTCAGTGTGAACTTGATATACTATATACATATGAAAACAGAACTAAACCGATAGCAGTGAGTGCTCCCAGCAACAAGATGGTCTGTTAACTTCCTACTAAGACGATTCTAGGAAAGGAGCCTTATGGCTATGGAGAAGTAGTTTTTTTTTTTTAGATTTTTATTTATTTGACAGAGAGAGAGGGAGAGAGAGCGTGCGCCTGCGCACAGAACAGCACAAGCAGTGGGAGCGGCACAGAGAAAAGAAGGCCCCCGATAAGGAGGGAGCCTAATATGGGTCTGGATCCCAGGACCCTGGGATCATAACCTGAGCCAAAGGCAGTCCCTTAACCAACTGAGCCACCCTGGTGCCCCTTGGAGAAGTATATCTTTAGAGGTCAACAATTCCTCTCCCTACCCCCACCAAAAAGGATAAAATTGTTTAACAGCTATTTTGGGACTCCGAAAAAATTAACCAAATGCAAACAACTGGAAATTTACGGAAAGCTGCTGGTCCTTCAACTAAGAACAGTATGTAGCCTCCTTGTCTGGGCTAAAACCCACCACCCACCTTCAGTTTGGTCAATGATAATGGCAGTGTCGCCAATGCAGAGCTGGCCAAGATACCAGTAGCTCTACCAGAAGGAGTGGGCACAATTCCTGACACAGGACAAAAATTTGAGAGCAGACAGGACTGTGAGGATATAAATGGGTAACTGACAGCTTTACTAGCCTAAGGATGTGGTCCTGGTTGGACCAAAAAGTGAACCAGCCAGAAACTCAGTGGAAAGATCTTGGAAGTAAGAGCCACAGGAGAGAGAGAAACTTCCCACACATATCTGACTGGCAATGTATGCACACGTTGGAGACGTACCCAAGAGAGCAGAGTTGAGAGTAGAAGCCACCTCTTTTCAGATTAGTGTTTTCATTTTCTTTGGGTAAATACCCAGTAGTGTAATTACTGGATCATACAGTAATTCTTAATTTTTTGAGCTGGAATTTAAAAAACAAAAATTAACAAGAAAGAAAGACAAAAAGACTCTTAAATGTAGAGAACAAACTGGTGGTTGCCATAGGGGAGATGGAGGAAATAAAGGGGATTAAGAGCACGCTTCTCTTGATGAAGAAACATAGAACTGTTGAATCATTACACTGTTTACCTGAAACTAACATAACACTATGTTATTTGTACCTGAATAAAGTAATTACTGATAAGCTACAAGAAAAAAAAAAAAAAAAGAAAAGGTAAAGCTAAAGAAGACTTGAGAACTGGCACAACACTGAATGTGCTTCCCATCCCACACAAAGATGAACAGAGGGAGGAAGATTTGTTGGCTTAACATAATCGAGCACAACCCATTCCCCAACCACTGGCTGACCATTAAGCTATACAGATGCTGGGTGACTCCCAGGAAGCCAGGATAAATCAGACATCTGAGCAGAGACATCATCAACCACACACTGAAGGGGTGATAAATTCTACAGTTTAAGTTCAGGTAAGTTACAGAAAACAAGACAAAAATTAAAAAGTAAAATTAAAATATAAAATTTCTGTAATATAGGATCTAAACTGTCTAGTTTAACAAAACATTACAGGATATGCAAACAAAAAAGCCAGGTAAGTGTGACCCATACAATTATGGAAAGAAAATAAACCACTCCATCAGAAAAGTATAACTAGATATAAAATTTAGCAGTCCCAAATTTCGATGCAGCCATTCTAACGTCCAAAGAGTTCAAAGAAATCATATTCAATGTACTGAAGGAAACTTTGGTGACAAGACTCAAATAGGGGATCTAACTGAAGAGAAAGTTCAAAAAAGATCCAAATGGAAATTTAAATTAAAAAATATAGTAATAAAACTGAAAATTTAACCAGACGGCCTCCATAGCAGATTTGTGATGGCAAAAGAAAGAAATTAACCTGTCTGAGGAATAAAAAGATTAAAGAAAAATTGAGGCTCACTTATCAGAAAACCATGGGATACCAACAAACTTGTAATGTGACTTCCAGAAGAAGTAGGAAAAAACAAAACAAAACAAAACTTATGTGATGTGAACTTCTAGTTTCAGCTCCTACATAAAAAGATCATAGAAGTCATTACTCCCATCCTTATAGCAAGGGGGGGTTAAAAACAAACAAACTAAAAACAAAAAAAAATGAAAATCACTTTCTGTAGACTCAGAGAACTCTTTTCACAGGGCAAATAACCACCCTGAATCTGGAGAGACAGTTGAACCTAGAGACTTACAGAAATATCTGTTTACCCGAGCAGAAGCCACTGGAGCAATTAACTGGTTGGAATACTTAAATGGTAATTTTGATGAATTTCTGGAACCTAGAGACTAGCTTGAGAGTAACAAACTCCTGGAGAATGCATTAGAGGAACCTCGACACCTTATGATCAGGAACCCAACCATGCTTTTAGAGTGAGGAACAAAGATCTTGTGTGGCTCTGTCAAAGGTAGGGTAAAAGTAACCACCGTGAAATGTGCCTGGAGCAGTCTCCACAACAAAGGTGTACTCTACAGAGGGAGAGACTCTCTGACTATCCCACCTGGGAGAAGGTCATTTCCACAACTCCAGCCCCATCTGGCCTTTCTGGACTCACTTCAGAGGAAAATAAAATTCCAGCAAGCTCTTTAGTAGTATTGACAAACTGATTCTCAAGTGTACTTTCTGAAGGGAAAAGGTCTAGATTCACCAACACAGCACTGAAGAAGGTGGTCAGAATTAAGGGACAGTACTCAATTTCAAGGATCACTACACAGCTACAATACTCAAGACAGCATGGTATTGGCAAAAGGATACATTTATCATTAGGATAGATGGTTCAAAAGTAGACCCACCCAAATATAGTTCATGGCTCCTTGACAAAAGAACAAAGGCAATCCAATACAACACGGATAGTCCTTTCAACAAACGGTGCTGAAACAAGTGGGCATCCACACATGAAAGAAAATTTATAAAGAACTTCTATCCCACAAAGATTCAAAACAGGCCACTGATCTAAATGTAAAACATCAGACAGTAAAATTTAGATGAAAACATTCCTATGTTTTCTATATCTATATCTAGATGACCTCGGTCTGGCAATGAGTTCTCAGATATAACATCAATAGCATGATCCATGAAAGAAAAAATAAATTGGACTTTATTAAATTCTCTCGGGGTACCTGGCTGGTTCAATGGGTAGAACATGCAACTCTTGATCTCAGGGTTTTGAGTTCAAGCCCCACATTGGGTGTAGAGATTACTTAAAATCTTTTTAAAAACTCTCATAGACACTTAAAATGAAAACACAAAACAGAGTGGAGCAAATATTTGCAAGACACATATTTGATACATTACTTGTATCTAAAACATGAAGAACTCTTAAAACTCAGTAAACAAAAAATGAAAACCAGACATCTTACTAAAGATACATAGAGGATAAAAATATGGAAAAGATAGACATTTATCATTAAGGAATTGCAAATTAAAACAATGAGACACTACTACACAGATTGGCCAAAACCCAAAAATCAGCCAGTACCAATTGCTGGCAAGGGTGCAGAGTAACAGAAACTCATTCATTTGCTGGTGGGAATGCAAAATGGTAGAGCCACTTTGGAAGACAGTTTGGCAGTGTCTTATTAAACCAAACATAGGTTTGGCATACAATCCAGCAACATCATGTCTTGGTATTTACTCAAATGATTTGGGGTAAACACGGCCACATAAAAACCTGCCATGAATATTTATAGTAGCTTTATCCATTAGCAAGAACCAGAAGCAACCAAATTTCCCAGAATAGGTTAAGTGATCAAACTGTGGTAGATTCATATAATGGATTATTATTTAGTGCTAAGAAATGAGCTATCAAACCATGAAAAGGCATGGATGAATACTAAATGCAAACTGTTAAGTGATAATTTGAAAAGAATTTGCAAAGACTCCGATTTCAGTTATTTGACATTGTAGAAAAGGCTCAAGTATAAGAACAGTGAAAAGATCAGTGGCTGCCATAGGTTCAGGAAGAGGAGGCGGCGGCTTGAGGAGGTGAACCACAGAATTTTTAGAATGATGAAATTAGTCTGTAGGATACACCAATAGTAGATACATGACATTATGCATTTGTCAAAATCCATCAAACTCCACAGCACAAAGAGTACACCTTAATGTATGCAAATTTTTCAAAGTCATTGAAGAGGTTAGGGAATCCCAGTATGGAACACAGACTGTGATACAGCAATTTGTAACAAACGTACAGTAAAACCTGAGTAGGGTCAGGTACAGCATGCTGCTCTAGGCAATTTTGGCAATAAGTGTAAAATTAATGGCAAAAGAGATTGTATATAAGCCCTGCACTTTAATTGATAAAAGTGTTTCCCGTGGGGGTGGGAGTTAATTCCAGTAATAGTATAGATATATACTGGATAACAAGCAAAAGAAATGATGGGAGCCAGATCCCCCACTACCGCAGTCACAGTTCACAAATAAGTATGTGGAAGACGCACATACGACCCATATGGCACTGGACGGGAGTCAGAGACATTAGCATGAACTCATGTTTAGCTTAATATACAGATGTTTACATAGGGAATTACTTCTAGATATGTGCATATATGGGAGGTAGGAAACACACATGTATTTCCTTGCTTCGTTAGCTGAGAGGACCTACAATGATACTCCAGTTAAAAAGTACAACTAGTAATCAGATCTCAGTTCCTAAATACCATTCTTAAGCTCACGTATGCACGCAGGCCTCCTTGGAGAAATGGCTGATTCTAAGATTGGGGAAGGAACTACACAAGATGAGCCTGGAGCACACCATAGTGTCAAAGTGGGAAAATATAAAGCAAAACAAACAGCAACAAAACACAATGAGGAGGTATGTCAAAAGGACATAGGAATCAACTTTAAGAGTTCCTGATGGCAAAACCTGGAACTATTGGAGAATGAAAATAAGCATAGTATCTGTGCTCTCCACAATCCTTCTGAAAGGGGAATGTGGCTTCTTACTCACATAACCATACACTGGACAAAGAATAATCAGGTTATTTCCATGGCAGCTGTCTACATAGGACATGAGGTCCCTGAGAAGCAGGGACCCCAAGAATCCTTATGATCTCCTGTTAGAGTCAGGGTATACGGGGCTCGGGTAGTCAAAGAAAACTGACCCATATCCATCTCAGCGTGTCCAATATCCCTATGAGCACGTCTGGTAATAATTTCTCAGTTTCAAAATTTTTAATTAGAAGGGACATGAATAACAGTTCAGAAACTTCCTATTGGCTCCTGGACCTGTAAAGCAACAGCTAGTATACTAGGAAAAAATCAACTGCAAGTACCTGAAACTTCTCCCTTCAGTCAAGATAGAAGTCAACAGTACCATATTCTGGAAGGAGACATGATCAGTGCCACTTTCAAAGACTTCCATCAATTATGGTGGTTCCATCTTGCCCTATTCAGTTCACCAATGCAGCTCCTGCAAGAAGCCCAGTGAATCACGGAAATAGCAGACCACTGCAAACGTAATCAAGTAGCAGCCCCAAGTACACCTGCTATAGCAGATACGTTATCTTTAGCAGAGCAGATTAACACATCCCAGGTTATAGGATAATTCTATGCCAGGAATCTCTACCAATGCTGTCTTTTAGTAGCCATCAGGAAGAAAAATTAGAAGCAGTTTGTTTTCACTTGGGACAAGCCATATATATTTGTGGTCTTAAAGAGCCAACTTAATTCTCCTGCTTTCTGTCAAAATATAGCTCAATGGGATTTGAACCATCTGGACATTCTGCAGAACATCACACTGCCCAATATACATATGGGATGTTTATCCAACGTGGTAATAACTGGCAATTACGGATGCCCTGGTAAGATACACGCATTCCAGAAAGTGAGAGATACACCTCAAGGGTTCAGGGACCTGCCACACTGATCAAGATTTTAGGGGTCTGGTGATCCAGAGCATGCTGGAATTGCCCCTTCACAGTCAAGTTACTGCGCCAGGCAACTGCTACCATTACACTACTTGGTAAGCCTCCAAGTTTTGGAAAACACGTATTCCATACTTGGGAATACTGCTCAATCCCATTCTTCAGGTGGCACAGAGGACTATAAAGTTTTAAGTGAGGCCCAGAGCAAGAGAGAGATGATGTTTATGTATTAGAGAAAGATTATAGGAAACTCTACTAAAATTCTAATAGGAAACTGAAAGCAAAACTTCAAGACTTCTGGAGCAACACCATACCAACTTTAGCAGAGAACTATACCATTCAAAAACTCACTTCTGCATGCTACTTGGCACTGGCAGAAACTGCACATGGAACGATGGAGTGCCAAGTGGCCCAGACACCAGAACTGCCCACCATACACTCCCTACTATTAGACACATCAAGTCCTAAGTTTGCATGTGCCCAGCTACAAATCATAAAGTTGAAATGGTTTCAGAAATCAGGTTTGGGCAAATCCAGAGAATTCATACCTATTGTCTCATGAGACATTCTCTATCAGCAGCTGGACGAAGAGGAAGATTATCTAAGCTTGGTTCACAGGTCAATCAGCTTGGTCTGTGGGTACAAGTCAAAACAGACTATCTCACTACAGGTCCACTCAGGTAGGTCTTTGAAAGACGATGGTGAGGAGATATACTCCCAAAGGCAGTGATTCAAGTGGAACAGCTTGCTATTCACTTCGTGGAGAAAGTGGCCCAAAATTAGAACATACATACTTATGTGAAGTGGTAAACAACTTATCTGGTCAGAGGCCTTGAAGTTGTAATATTAGAAAACTGAGTGCAAGAATATCCAGGAGGCCAATGTTGGATTTAGGGGAGTGAGCACAAAATGTGAAAAATTTTGGATTGCACATAAAAGCCCAACAGAAATTACCAACTGCAGAATAGGTCCAAGCAACCAAGTGGACATGTCTTCATCAGGTGTCATCCAGCTTCTTTCCTCCAGCAAGGGCTTGCCCAATGTGATCAAGACCAGCCCAAGTAACAGACATAGGTGCTACACGTGGCCCATAGTATTCATGTCACTAAGGCTGATGTAGTCACTGCTGAATGTCTAGTATCTGAGCAATAGAAGCCAATGCTGAGAGCCTCCAATAAGATACCAAATCTCAACTAGACCATTGTCTCAGTGGTAAGTTGACTTACTGGACACCTTCTGACTTGAAAAGAGTCATGTTTTATCTTGGCTGGCTCATATTCTAGATAGTTTACCTTTTCTACTCACAAAGCCTTAGCCAGCATGACTACCCATATTAGTTTCCTAAGGCTCTCCTGAACTAGGGACTTTAAAATCTATTCTTTCACAGTTCTAGAGGCTAGAAAACTGAAATCAAGGTGTTGGCAATGTGGGTTCTTTCTGGATATTCTGAGAATAAATCTGTCCCAGACCTGTCTCCTAGCTTTAAGGGGCTAGTGACAATCCTTGGCATTCCTCAGTTTGCAGACACATCACTTCAAACTGTTTTTGCATTGCCTCCTCTCGGTAGTCTTCCTTTCACTTTTCCTACAAGGACAGTTGTTATTGGATTTAGGGCCTACCCTAATCCAGGATGATAATTTCTGTCTGGTCATTTTTGGTTCCTTAAGCCAAAGAGCTGGTAGGCACAAAATGGAGTCACCTTGCTGACAGAGATAATTAACCCCAATCATTATGAAAAGGTACCACTGATACTACATAATGGGGGAAGGAAGAAATTTGATACTCAGCGAATCCACTGGAGCATTTTGATAAAAAAAAAAATACAATTTGTTGTGGAGTTAAGATTTTATTTGACAGAGAGCACAAACAGGCAGAGCAGCAGGGAAAGGGAGAAGCAGGCTCTCCACTGAGCAGGAAGCCTGACGCAGGGCTGGATCCCAGGACCCTGGGATCATGACCTGAGCCAAAGGCAGTTGCTTAACCGACTGAGCCACCCTGGTACCCCCCAATTGTAACTTTAAATGGGCAAATTCAGAAACGATAGTCTGACAAGGGTATGGTAAAGGGGCTAAGACCCCTCAGTAATGAGGGTCTGGGTGGCTCACCCTATCAAGCCTGCCATGAAGGCCAGAAGAGATAGCCAATCGGGAGGAGAACCTAGAATGGGTAATAGGGAAGGGAGAGAAGTTACAACTTAGTTTCAAACTCAGGACCAATTTAATCCAACTATTCTCCTTGCTTTTTAAAACAAGATTACCCAGAAATTTTGACAAACCACAATGCTGGCAAAGTTATATTTGAATTAAAGTCATCTGAATGTGCAAGGATTGTACTTCAGTGGAAGCCCTTGGTGTCTTGAGCCAAATCCCCTTCACTAAGCTGGTATACATAATCCCACCCATTGTCAGTGTTGGCTGATAATTACTCATAGCTGCCCCTTTCTCCAGATTTTCCTTGGCTAAATGCAAACAGGAGCAGTCTCATTCAAGAAGTCAAGCCTTGCCCCCAAGAATGGTCAAGGAGATGGTAGGTACAAAAGGCTTGTCCCCCTGCTTTAAGTAGGGACCAGATCTACAGCATGATTTGTGCTGTTACAGAGCTTAAGACCAAGATATAGCTAATCTTTAGCCAAGACCGTTTTTCTTGCTTAGTGTTTCTTCTCTTGCTATAGCTTGCCTTCCTCAAAAATCTTGGGTATGCACCCAGTAAATTACTATCACAAGAATCACCAACTCTGGCTCTGCTTCTAGAGAATATGTCAGATATACACCGAATGTGGTTTCTAAAAGACCGAAAAATGAAGCAAAAATTTTAGTAGTCCCATAATGTTAGTAAGGAAAAGAAATGGTATTCAAAGCCCACAAAGTAGAAGGATCCTGGTAAAGATTTCAGGCTTTTGCTTAGGATACTAAAGAGCTATACACTCAACATCTAACTAGATCAATCCCTAAATGAATTAAAATGATCTGCCCCTATCTTCTCTGTAGTGAGACTAGAATTTCTATCATTTTTCATAAACAATGTCTGGCTTTCAATGAGCAGGCACAGGAAAAATAAAAAAAAAATTTAAAAATAAAAAATAAAAAGGACCAAGAGTTAAAATAGCAAACAGAAATAGACTCACAAGTGATCCAAAATTTCAAGTTAACAGACACAAAACATTATGTTCAAGAAAATAAACAAGATACATTATTTGAGCCAGTAACTATTTTTTAAATAAAGTAAAATTTCTAGCATTGAAAAACAATTCAAATTAAGGAGTTTAACAAAGTCGACAAAAAAAAAATGATGAAAGGAATAAAAAATGGGAATACAGGGCAAACACAAGCATACAAATTCAAGAGAGAGAAGAAAAGCACAAGATATATGGAATACAAATTTTTATAGGATTAATATACAAATAATTCAGTGGTTAACTTCAGACAACCTTGCCCTCCTACCCTAGAGGATATGTAGCAGTATCTAAAGATCCCCCCTGCCAAATAACTTCTAGAGGTTGCTACTGGCATCTAGTGGGTAGAGACCGTAGAGACCAAAGATACTGTTAAACATCCTTCAATGAACAGGACAGACTCCCACAAATATGAACGGATATAAAAATGTCCATAGAACTGCTGTTGATAAGCTAAGATATAAAGAATCCAAGGAAAAGAAGAAAATCTGGCAGAAGCAATATTTATTTTTTTTTTTAAAGATTTTATTTATTTATTCGACAGAGATAGAGACAGCCAGCGAGAGAGGGAACACAAGCAGGGGGAGTGGGAGAGGAAGAAGCAGGCTCATAGCGGAGGAGCCTGATGTGGGGCTCGATCCCATAACGCTGGGATCACGCCCTGAGCTGAAGGCAGATGCCCAACCGCTGTGCCACCCAGGCGCCCCAGAAGCAATATTTAAAGAGATAATGAATGGCTAATATTTTTTCCAAAACTAACAAGACATAACAACTACGTAAAAGAAGCATAAGTTTCATATCAGCTAGTTGCAACATATGGACTTGATTCTGGACCAGACAGGCAAAAGAAATGTCAGTCAGGGAAGTTTTAACACTGGCTAAACCTTCCATTATTTAAAAAATCATTTTTAATACTTGCCTACCCAGTCTTGACCCATGACACTGCTTTGAAATTCAGCAACTGGATACACTCCAGTCCAGACCACCCACCTACTTTCAGACTCACTACGAAACTATTCTGACTGCATGGACTAGGCATACAGTACCACAGTCACCGAAAATACTAAAGTGTTAGTACATTTGAGAGGGACACAGTGTCCCATTGGCTTCTACCTCCCTAAACACTCTCTAAAATGGGGCCTTCCCATAACAAGTGCTAAGCACGTATGTTTGTGCTATGTATATGCTAATTGTGACTAAAATTTTGTGTGAACTGTAAAACCTTATACTCATGTCCAGTTGTTTATAAAATTATTAAAAATACACACCCATCTTTATCCCTTTTAAATACCCTTCTTCTGAAGATTGGCCATCCTCATTTCCAGGGACCAAATACCCTCATTGGCACACAACTGCCCAGGCTCCTCATGACCAGAGCAATCCCTCTCCTATTCTCCAGAAAAATACAGCCCATTTCTCATTCTGAAGGAATCTATCCCCAGCTATTTGTCCTTTTAGTGTCCATTCATCCATATTTAATCTCTTTACTTTGTAAGCCTCTTACACTAGCTAGCACAATGCTATGCACAATCACTTGTTAAATACTTACTGAATAGTTAAGTAAATGAATACACAAATACGGGAAAATATTTATGTCCCTTCAAAATAGAAGGGAATTACTCAATATAAATCAATGATGTCAAATCATTGCCCCACAGAGGAAAGGACATGAATTTGTTAAATTGCTGTTCTACTTGGATGGAGGCCACTTTCCAAATGAATGTGTCCAAATTCCCATTATGAGTGCTTGGATATGATGCGATGCTGCGTTTTCTGGGGAAAGCAATTGTTAAGAGTGCCAAAAAAGAACTCCTGTGAACCCTAGTGGGATCTTCATTTTATCCAGTTTCCAGATTGTAAAGTGATTGCTTTGGGTTTCTACTATTTCCCATTCTCATTACACTCTTTGTCACCAGAATGGATTTATGTGGTGCCACATTCTGCACACATTACAATGTTTGTCAAGATAATGAATAGTCTGAAAATTTGAATTTCCAATACAGTGAATTATGAAAGTATGTCTTAAAATATTTCCTCATTCTGCTCACTCACCCAATAGGCTCAGCTCTCCCTCCTCTCAAAAACCTAACTGTTGCCAAGAAGAAGTCTAAGAGGTCAGTGAAGCAAAGATTAGAATATTGAAAAGGTCAGTGTGGCATGGCCACTTCTTTAATTCACACCACATATTAGACATTAAAATACTAGGTCCTCACTCTTATGACAAATGAGAATAGAAAAATAGCATAAAATTAATCAGCAACACTTTTTAAAGCGACAAACGGTTATTAATTTCTTTGGTATTCATTACAATAACATTAATCAAACTCTTTGAACGTAAAAGTAGCTATGTGCAGTTCCACAGAAATTTGGTGGTAATTTAGCATTTAATGTCCATTTATAATGAAGTGTTACTAAATTAATCCTCTTTTCTGTGACAAAACCTGACATAGGCTCGAAAGACAAAGTCCGCTCCCCCTGTAGACTTTCCACGTCAACTGTGAAGCCAACTTATGTCTTTAGTTAAGACTCTAATTTTGAGTTAGGTCAATGAGTTTTTCTATTAGCTGCAAGTTACTCTAGCAACTCAATGACACTAAATATAGGATTCAATCTTCTTAGAGGTACGTAGCTATTCCATGCATAAGTCCTAAGCTTAATTCTGGCTTGTCATCTTGTTGCCAATCGTTAAAATGGAAGGATAGTGTCCATTCTGGTTACAGAGCATATAATGTAAATGGAAAATAGAAATCCAACGCAAAGACTATGGTCTAGTAATTGGTTAAAGATAAAATCCCTTTAGATTTCATAACCATTGTTTATTCCCCTGAATCCAACTCCACAAAAAAAAAAAAAAAAAAAAAAAAAAAGGACACTACTGGTCTACCGGAATAGTGCTCAGCTTCTTAGTAACACCTGTAACATCAGCTTGTTGTTCTTGACAATTTATCAGCATTAACTAGGCACTATATCAAGTAATTAATGTGCATTAATTAAGCCAATCCTCTCAACCCTAGGAGAACAGCATTATTGTTGTCATCCCTACTTTATACAGATGAGGAGAGGTACACAGCGTACGGAGCTAGCAATGCGCTGAGATCTGGAACCTGTCAGCCAGGCACTAGAGTCTATCTTCTGAGGAATTTCACTTTGCTGCCTCTTGTCTTCCCAAATGAGTGGTTTGCAAGAACATCTAGTATGATGGTAGACTAGAGTCTAGTAACGTTAAAGGAAGCTCCATTTCCTACAAATTCAGAAAGAACAATTTATCCCTCTGACTCAGAGCTTTCAAAAAAAAAAAAAAAAAATGGAAATATGCAGCAACAGGTACCAGGACTTACGGATCCCTCCCGCTCTGGGGCAGCCAGACAGGGTCTAGTGTAGCCGAAGCCAGCAGGCCAGTGGCAACCACCATCTGCCTCTTCCGGGCTCCTTGGAGCACAATGGAGAGGAGCAGGGTCTGAAGTACCACGTACCTTCCGGCCACTGGCAAGGTAAGTGACGCCTGTCATGTGCTGCTGTGCGCACTGTTAGGCCGAATGCAGACGGGGAGGTGCGGTGCTATTTGGTAATGTACTTCAGGAGGCCAGCTGCAACACATGGCACTGCTGTGGACACGAAGAGCCAACAAAACGGGGACAGGTCACATGCTGTGTAAAGAGAGCATTTCTATCTGTAACGCACGGTGCAGCCACTTGGGGGGGGAGGTGGGGGCGCAGGATGAAGCGCCTGGTGTGCATGTCTCCAGGCAGTGCCTTGAAGCCCTGCCTTCATAGATGTTCCAACTCCTCTCAACTTGCAGCTGCTAGGCCCCTTCAGTAGCATCCAAGCTGTCTGCAGACTGACAGCTCCAATAATCCCTGCACGTTCTGCAAATTAGAACTCCATTATTATTTCTAAATACTTATCAAGAAGTTCAACTACATTTTAATCTTTTCACATTATCACAAGAAATGTCAACATGTAGCCCATGAAAGAAAAGAGCTGTTAGCCCTTACATGTAATTTCAGCTGTTGTAAATTGCAAAATAATTGCAAAAATTGTTTGAGTTTTTCCCCGAAACCATTTGTGGCATAAAATTTCTTGGTTGACAAAGACAACAATTTAAAGATATTCCTAAAAAATCTTGATCAGAAATTGTATGTGGCCATTGCAAACATTAAACCTTGTTTTAAAAAGGTGAAGTGAGCTCAGATTTCTCAGTAAAAATGAAAAAAGTATCTGGAATTTTATAAACATGTAATATTTACTATAGTTTTATATATATATATATACGTATATATATATACACACACATATATATATATACACATACATATATATTTGTTCTTATAGGATAACAGAAAAGATAATGACTGTTTTCACCATTTTATAGAAAATTCCCTCAAATCATCTTCAGCATACTCCAGAATGCCATACAAATATTCTCATGAGTAGGTCAGGAAGTACTGTTCCAGAAGGCGCCTGGAAATAAAGACACAGCAGGAACAGGCTCATAAAAACCTGAAGCAAAACCATCTTAGGAAGAAAGGAGCTTTCAAGTTTCCAACTTTCTAAATGTTTTTAAATATTTATCATGCCCGTGAAGACTTTTTTAAAAGTGGTAAATACTCACCAGATGAATAAAGTAAACTCAGCTGAGCATAGGGAATCAGGTTTTGAACTTGACAGGTCAGGGAATGCTGCAGGGAGCCTGACAAAAACCTCTCTTTGAAGATACTTGTTATCCAAGTGCAAGCACCTGGCACCGCGTGCTGGGGAACAGACATTTGTTTTCATTCCAATTCAGATGGCTCTGCCCTCCTAGAATTCAGCTGTGCACCCCCAGCATCACCACCTTGGTTACCCCTTTTGTAACAAAGCAAATGAACACACGTTCTGAGGCTGCCTGTGGAGCCCTGGGGATCCGGTGACATGTACCCTTGGGCCACCCCAAGCCATTCAGTGCCCCTGTCTCACAGTCCCACCTCCCCTACGTGGGCAGAGGCCAATGCTGAGGACAGTCTTCTGGATTGAAAGCTCCTTGCAGGAAGGTTCTTCCTGTACTCACTCCCTCCCTCCCCCACCCCCCCAGCTGAAGTTCAGATGGCATATAGACACCGTCTGCCACACATCTGCAGACTCTCATTGTACAAAGTACTTAACTATATTGAAACTCACTTTCCTCATCTGTAAGATGGGTATAGTATTACCTACATTATATGATCTTTGTAAAGATTAAGGAGATACCGTTCATTAGGTCTAAGACTGTAAGGACCTTGATACATTTTAACCAATATAAGGACAGCTATTAATGGTTGTTCAACTGAAATGTTAAAGGTATTGTTTGAAATGCTAACTAAGGTCAAAAGTTCTATTCCTACCTGGCAAATCTTCACAAGATAACAGGGGTAAATAAAAGTGACGATTTTGTTATCCAAGCAGCAGACTCTATAACCCTCTATCTTAGGCCTAAAAATCTCAGGTGAGTTTCAGTTTCTGATCCCCTCCACTTCATGCCCCAAAAGGAGGAGGTCACAAGAATCAGCCCACATTGGCCCCTCCCCCGGAGTGGGTTGGATTGGACACATCTGAAGCCTGTGACCCACCTTCCAGCCTGCAGTCTCCACAGACCTTCATATCCAGTGCTACCCCGACGCTGATCCAGGACCAGCTCACTTCTCTTAAATTTCTTCTTTTTCTTTCTCTGAGCTTATGAATACTCCATCTTCCTTGCATCAGCTAAGTTTAATTTCCTGGTTTCCCCAAGTCATGGGTTTTTCACTTATTAGCGACCTCCCCTTGTCATTCATGGTCCTCATTTCCTGATTTCCTCACCCTAGCATGCCCTCAGTTTTGAGGCCTTATTCACTAGGAACATTCCCTATGCCCACCATCAAGGGGCAGGAACTCCTCACCCTGTCACTGGAATCCCTTAGCACTTCTCCATTCTTTGCTCCCATCTCCTCTTCCACCCTGCGCCCCCCACCCCCCCCCCCCCCCGCCACCAGGACAGCTATAGGGAAAACTTTGGTTCTTTCCCACAGAGATCATCAAGCTTAAGCAAACTGAAGGCCAGAACGGCGTGTTCTCCCTCTTGTCCTTGCTTTAACTAGCCAGCATGGAAATGCAGGAGGCCTGCGCCACAATATTAAGTGAAAAGGCAAGATATAATTAAACTTGCAAATTTTCTAACTACTTAAAATCAACTGCTTGCCTGTGTTTTTCTTGTGCTTAGCATAGTTGCCTACACGTTGTGGGTGCTCCAAAATTGATTTATAAATTAGTTAATGGATGCATTGATAAAATACTAGAAATATGCCAAAATGATTATCTTTGAGTGACAGGAATATGAATGGTCTCTCTTATTTTTCTATACTTTTCATATTTTCTATATTGAACAAGATTTAGAATTGCAAAAAAAAAAAAAAAAAACTTTGAAAAATAGCCAAATACAAGTCCTTCTTAGTAACTTACCAGGTTTCCTTAGAAAATTTACTTCTGGAAACCAAACACAAGAGTACATATTGAACTATCACAGAAATTTCAAACATAGGCAAAACTAACCCACGGTACTAGAAAATAGTTGTCACCCTTGTGGGGATGGGGTGTGGATAGTGATGGAAAAGGGCACAAGAGACTTCTGGAACTGGACATTTTTTTTACTTTCACGTGGTGCTGGTTACAGAGGTCTGTTCACTGGGGAAATTGAGATGTACATTTATATGTACCTTTCTGCATTAAACTTTAATAGAAAGTTTACTTTTAAAACTTAGAAACAATTATTTTAAGTAAACTCAGAAGAAAAAAGTTTAATTTTAAAGTTCTGATCTGATTCTAACCTCATTCTGTTCATATAAAGGAAATACAAGTATGAAAAAAAGTAAGCACAGCAGAGCAGTTAATATTTGAAATTGAAACCTATTAAATTGGCACAAGAGTGCTTATTGCCATATTAAAACTCTAGTTTTCAATCTTTAAAACCACGCAATTCTCTAACATAAGACACACTAAGAATAGGTATAAGTCATGTTTGTTGGGTTTTTTTAGTTTTGGATTCAGCAGATATCTGATCCCTCTCCTCCTCCCTCTTCCAAAACCAAAAGCCTTTTAATATCTGCATGTTAGAGTGAAGACTTTTAAAAAAACACCTTCCCACAGCCTCATTAGTACCATATTGCTCCTACTAGGGTCACCCTGATCTTATCTTGTCTAGCACCTTATATTTACGATGCTCCCAAGTCCCTTATTTGAGTCCTGTGGATACACAAGCATGTTATCCAATAAATGATGCCCCCACTCTGGAAACATCACCTAGACAGCTTGATAAGAAGCAAGCTGGTGCTGGGGACTCCTTCCAAGCAACGCAGGCTATGTACAAACTCAATTTCTCAAGAAGAAAGCAGGTGCCAACAGTTGACATCTAAGGTCAAAGTACTTGGGGCTGAAGGAGTCTGCTTGTCTCCAACTGTGAAAGCCATTCTAATCAGCTCCCCGTTAAAAGGGAAAGCAACAAGACAGTTCAATCCCTCTCCACGGCAAGTCCAGCTGTAGGAGGCTCAAGTTCTTCCCTCCCCCAAGAGAATGGGGAACGCAGCTCATGAGGGCCCTGAGGGAGTTCACCTGAGCCCTTTGCATAACAGAAGCCCCCCCCCCCCCCCACACACACACAACCACGTATAACATATAGAGAATTATCGCCTTTGAGCCAGACTCGGTCTTAAGGCTAATCATAGCATCACCAATAATACAAGCTGTAACCTAAACTTTATCATTGGGACTCAGATGTGTTTGGTAGTAGTTCGTCAAAAATTTTGAAAGTAGGCAAAGCGGCAAATAACAGGGAAAAAGGATTATGAAGAAATGCCAAAGACATGAGAAGACAGTTCACCTTACCAGTAATGAAAAATGGCAATAAACACGTGATACGACTTTGAATCAAAGTCAAAATTATTACAAAATAAATAACCCTTAGAATGTTAGGCCATGACTATATTACCATAAGCTTGGCACATAAGGAATGTAATATGGATACATCAGCTTGTCACATAGCAATAGACCTTTTTTACCTAAGTTTCTGGAAGTTAATAACAGTTTTTTCAACAGTCATTGTGGCACCTCAACTATATAGTTTTTAAATACATAAACCATTAAACACAAAATAAAATTTTAAAAAAATAACAACGAACTCTAGGTAACTACAAGGGAGAATGTTTTTAACATACTGTTAACTAAAAAAATTTAAGTCACAAATAGATCATTCCTACTATTATAGTTACATAAAACATGGGTATTTACCAACCAAAACTAAAAATATGCAAAAGTGAAATCAACTATTCTGCTGGAGTTGTGAAATAAGAGAATTTTTCTTTTTAAAACCCATTTAACACTGCTTATTTATGCTTGTACAATATATTTAACCAGACAATTAGCTCTTGGGTATTATTGCAAATCTATAAGCAATAAAATACAGCTTATTTCATTACACTCCAAAGACAATGAAATCAAAAAGGTATTTTGTTTAAATACTTAGAAATCAGATGGTGATGGCCGAGTCACCTACCCTTTCTGGGCTTTTATTTCCTCATTTACAAAATGGATAGGATAATGCTTATCACTCCTATCTCATAGATTTTACACAGCTTTTATATATAAAAGCACTTGTTAATCGTATTATCTTAGTACACTGGGCTGCTACAACAAAATGTTATAAACTAGCCAATTTATAGACAAAAACATCTATTTCTCACCATCCCGGAGGCTGGGAAGTCCAAGATTAAGGCACCAGCAGATACCCTCGCCATACCCTCACAAAATGGAGGAAAAACAAGGACGCAAGCTCTCACTGCTTTTATAAGGACGCTAAGCCATTCGAGACAACAGCCAACATCTGGCTGAGCCGGAATTCAAGGGAAAATTCCTGGTTGACCTCAAGCCCGAAATCAACCAAGTACGTGACGCTGATTTTTTACAGCTTGTGCAATCTTAGCCTAGATGAGAAGTGTAATATTTTAAGCACAGGTGGCAATATTACCACCATCCTCAGTGCGCACTCAAGTGCTCACATGTGGAAGCCATTTTTTGAGAAGACACAGTGGTAAATGATAAAACTAGAAAAGCAGACACAATTGTAAGGAGTTTGGAAACCATGCAAAAGCAGCAGCAGTTGGAGAAATAGGGGATTGTTTGGTAACCAGAAGAGAAAAAGAAAGATGTAATTAATAGGGTTTCCATATTGAAGTAAACTTCTGTTGTTTTTTGGACATAAAGAACCACAAGACGGTGACTGGCACGGAAGATCACATTAACTTCTTTCTAAGAATAAAGGCTATCTTCTTAGTCAGTGAGCTTATGGTAAAAGTCCTTGTTATTGATTACAGCCCCGCTTAAACTCTGAACTATGGAATGGACAATGGATGAATGTGGGACTTCCTGTAAGTGCTCATGGGTGCACATGTTTGTGTTCCTGTGTGAATCGTCAGCAGAAGATGCTAAAGACTCAAGACCTTAACACCAAATAAATTAGAACTTAAATACACCCACAGAAAGTGGTTTATGAAACTTAAGGGGGAAGAGTAGTAGGCCTATGAATACCTTGTGAAAATGCATGTGCCCACCATCTTAAGGATCATGTGGACAAGACAATATATAAAAGAAAAAATGAAATGAAATAGCAAGTCCTTTAGAGGAAAGAGAACTCCACAACCAATCCAGGAAACTTCCACTGGGGAGGCTGCCGGCACTTGTGCTAATGCTCCCTCCATGTTCCCCAGCTGAGCATCATCAGAATGTAACCCATCTACCCTTAGAGGTTTGACACAGATGCTGAGGTACCTACCACAGCAGAGAAAAATGCCTGCAAAGGGCTAAAAATGGGCTCACAGCACCTCAAAGATTTCAAGCCTCAATACACAATAATTCAGTGATTTGGATATTTTCAATTATTTTCCTCTTCTGAAGAAGGTACACATTCTCCTCAGTTATTCCAGGTTATACCAAGGTGCCTCAATCTGTGTAAGGGCTGGGGCAGAGATCTGGTGAAAACAGACATAAAAAGATGGAGAAAAGGTAGCATTTTTTTTTTATCTAGATCAGTTTCTTCCTCAGCTTATATGTTCTTTCTCAGTCATTTCATCTGTGTCTCTACTGCCTTCAGCAGAGTAAAAAATGCCTTAAATACACCCCGTACTGTGTACAGCCAGTTCAGGACCTAGTGCAAAAATCTGTATTGAACAAGAATGTCATGTATACTTACAGAGTAGATAAGTGAATGAAATGGCAAGACAACAACTATGCTTGATTTCTGTATTTAAATATATATATATATATATATATATATATATATATATATATATATATATATATATATATATAAGTCAGAGCCCCTGGGTGGCAACCAACTCTTGGTTTCGGCCCGTGTCAGGCTCCATGCTGAGCATGAGGTCTTCTTGGGATTCTTGCTCTTTCTCTCTCTCTCAAATAAATAAATAAATCTTTAAATATACATATATATATTTACATATATATTTACATATTTACATATATATTTATTTACATATACATATATTTACATATATATTTACATATATAAATATATCCATTCTTCTTTAATAACCCTTATTGCTTTAATAAGTTTCCCTCCATAAAAATTCTCCTTATACATTAGATATTTATTAAATGCTATTTTCATTGATTTATGTGACAATTTCCAAATGCTTTAATTTATTGACACTTAATTCATCTCCAAGGGAGAAAATAACCTTTAATGACCTATAACTCCCTAACTATATGTCTCTGTCTGGAAGCCTCAGCATTGTCTTAGCAGTTGATAAAAGCTGAATGTAAGGGAAAACTACAGAAAGTTGAAACAAATCAATTGTGGAAATGATTCCTCAGTGGGAGGAATCACAGTAATAGAGTAAAAAAACACAAGAGCTTTGTGTTTGGATCCTGGGTCACATACTGGCTAACTTTTCTGAACTTCAATTTCCTAATACAGAGAAGAAAGTACCTGTAACATAGGACTTGGTTGGTATGAGAATTAAAATGCTATACCAAATAGCCCATCACAGAGCAGATATTCACTAAGTGAAGATCCCTTTCCTCTAGTCTCTGGAATGCAGACTGCCCCGAGTGTCCGCCCAGCCCCAGATCTAAGGAAGGTGCAGGAAGGAGAAACAGAAATTATTTCAGACCTGCCGCCCTCTAGACCATAACTCCCACTATTTTCAATTAAAATAGGGCCCCTGGGTGGCTCAGTCGGTTAAGAGTTTGACTCTTGGTTTTGGCTCACATCATGATCTCAGGGTGATGAGATCAGGAGCCCCATGTCGGTGGACTCTGTGCTCAGCGGGGAGTCTGCTTGAAGATTCTTTCCCTTTGTGCCTCCCCTAGTGCTCTCTCTCTCTCTAAAATAAATTGATAAATCGTTTAAAAAATAAATTATATCCACCCGAAATTCATATGTTGAAGCCCTAATCCACAATGTGAAGGTCTCTGGATGTAGGACCTTTAAGGACATAACAAAAGTTAAGTGAAATCATAAGGGTGGAGCCCCAATCCAATAAGATTGGTGTCTTTAAAAGGAGACACCAGAGATCTGTCTGTTGCACACACACAGGAAATGTTTTTTGAGGACATAGCAAGAAGGAGGCCACCTGCAAGCCAAGAAAAGAGCTCTTACCAAAAACCAACGCTGAGGGCACCTTGATGTTGGATGTTTGGCTTCCAGAATGTGAGAAAATAAATTTCCCTTGTCTAAGCCACCCACCTGTGGTATTTTGTTATGGCAGCCACGGCCACTAAGACACCCACCTACAAGAGTTCAAGTTCACCCTTAGAGTTGGGGATGAGGAGGGCAAGCATCTATCTCCACAGCATTGTTAAAATGTAAAGTGTTCTTGCAAAGCTTCATATGTTCACAGGAAGAGGGAGGAGGAGATTACTTACATGGTACGATATGAGAAGCTGGAATCACCGCCCCTGTCAAGTATTTCAGAACTGGTTTTCTTTTTTTCTCTTTACCTATTATGAAGTTCACTCATCCAAGTAGGGACTGAGTTCCTGGTCCCATCAGCACTGTGTTGTGCCACTGACAGACCTTTCACCTCACCCTCACTGTACACAGACAACGTGTACCTCTACACTGCCTCCTTCTCCACTCTCCCCTTGTAACTCCGCTGAAAATACAATTACTAAACAAAGAAAGGTATGTTGTCATGTGTTTTCCCTTCAAATACATCATGTCTTCAGCTGTAAGCGAGTTTTTAAATCCTGCCACGACAGAAAAATAGGTGTGTCATCATTTCGAGGCTATACTTGCAGGTTAGTTTGAAGCAGCACTTTTACTTATTAATGAGCACAAAATATACTATATTATGGCTGGTGGACTTGGAACTGTTTTGAGACTTCACACAGAGCCTGATTCTCTACTGAGGAATCATTAAACACACTACAAGCAATCTCAGAGGCTGATAGTAGACATGCCCCCTCCGAGAGGCCTTCCCAAATTTAATGAAGTGGTTTTGTTGGTGTCCACGCTGGCCTTCCCCTCACAGTAGTTGTGAACAGAAGAAAGCTGGCTGTTGAAGATAACCCTCCTCTCTGACTTCTCTGTCTTCAGAAGTGCCCTGTTTGATAGCATACCACCTTACTCCTTGATAACTAACTCCCACCACATTTTCCGGGAGCGATTCTCCCAGGAACATGTGAATTCTAATAGAAGGCTCCAGAGAAAGCACTGCTTCAACTCAGAGGGCACAGGTGTGCCTTAGTGTACATCCCAACAAACAAGGATCCTGAGACCAAGATTCAAGTGCAATGGTTTATTTGGAAGGTCATCTGAGAAAACTTTGGTATGGGTGTGGAGAGATGAAACAGGAAAGAAAAGCCCCGCTAAAAGGCTTGTCAAGCAAGTCACTACAGTTGACAACTGGAGTTTAATTCATCTATAGAACTGGAAATCATTTAGAACATGGGTCTCAGAGTTCTCCCTTGGGAGAAGGAGTTGGGCTATTTACTACCCACCTGAAGGGGAGTGAGGAATGTATGAGCAATTCTGGCTTGCTCCGTGGGCAGCCACAGCAGGCTCCAACAGCCAGATAGAACACCCAGGTAGAGTCACAGGTGCTGGTAGGTGGAAATTTGGAAGGCACGCATAGAAGCATTATTGTCACGAGCATATGGGTAGGGAATTGACTGCATCAGCTACAGGGTCCTACTGCTTATTGATTTACTCATGATACCTGCCTCCTTTTAAAAAATGATTTGAATCTCAAAAATTTACATTTAATGAAGAGATGGAATTGAATAGCATGGTTATTACAAGCCTAATAGCCTCCAACAAATGAGAAATTTTAAAGCATATATGGATTCTGGAAGAGGTTAATATCCTCGAATATTTTAAGGAGCTCCATTAGAATCACAGCACAATCTGCTTAGCGATTTTGAAAGAGGATTTTCTAAACAAATGGCAAACTTCAGTCCAAACATGATTTGAACACAAATTCCAAACAAATCAAAACTGAATTTGTGGTTTTTAAATTTGTGTGTTGGTTGTTTTTCATTATGACAGCCACATTTCAAGTAGTCAGTAAATCACGGCTTGAAGAAATTCAGCTGCTTTACATTTTTTCAACTGAGAATGCAGCTTTTAACCAATGGTCTCTGCTCCGACTACAGCTTTCCGTATCTCCTTGCTGCTTTCTTTGTTGTATATAAAGGACTTTCCATCTGATCCAATCAACCCTTGGAAAAAAACAGCCTTTAAGTGTCAACCAAGGCTTCAGAATGCCTGGGGCTAACAGGAAATTTCTCTATGGTCTTACTGAAGACATTTAAAAACAGAATAGTTGTACTCTTTTCCCGATAGCCTCCTAGGCTTTCGTAGCAGGCTAAGGAGGCACAAGGAACTGTTTGAAAGCAATGTCATCAATAGCATATTCCATATGGAGAGTTTCCTGAAGCCTAAAGAAGATATTCGTGGTTTGAATTCTTGAACGTCTGCTTTATTAAATTAGTCAAAACTTTTTTTTCCTGGTTTAAGGAAATATGCATTTGGAAAAATTCATGACTGAACTTTCCAAATAATTATGTTTTTCCCATCCAAAAATTCATAATTGAGATTCTCATTTTATGATTAAATCTCGACTGGTTGCTTTGTGTGTATGGGGAAGTTCACATTTCTGTGAGTAACTTCTATAAGGGGTGAGTATACAGTTATGTTAGTAGTTGAATTACTCCAATGCGCTCTAGTTACATGTACTCAAAGTTTACTCTTATTTCAAGCCAAGACTTAAAAAATGGGATTGGAAAATTCTTGATTCAGTGTTTTAGACTCCTTTACTAACTGAACTGAAACAAGCAAATGGTGAATGATTCAAACAACAAGGATTTATTGAGCACTTCTTACACATGGGCTTGGCTTTGTGGAGAAGACAGAAGAGAAGGGAAATGATCCTTCCATGGAATCACAGTGCTGGCTGATTCGCCTACATCACGTAACCTTCCCATCAGTCTTCTGTAGTAGTTATTATTACAACTGCTTTCAACAGAGAAAACTAAGGTTCTGAAACTCAAAAGAATTTACACAAGGCACTCATCTGGGAAGGGGAAGAACAATGGTACCAATTCATATCTACATAACTCAGGAGCCCCTTTTCTTTCTATGACAACATCTGCCTTCTAGAAACCAGAAGATTACTTGGAAGCTACAAAACAGATGGCAAGAATATCATTTGGGGAATAATTTTTTAACAGTTGTATTGAGGCAATACTGATGTCTAGTAAAATATACAAGCTCAAAGTGTAGAATGTGACCAATTTTAACATATATATACCCCCATGAAACCATCATCACAATTGAGAAATGAAAATCCCCAAATCACCATCCCCAAATTGGCCTCATTATTATTTGGAATTCCTTCCTCCTGTCCCTCCCCCCTTCCCCAAGCAATCACTGATCTACTCTTCCTCATCATATTTTGGCTCTCATTTTCCAGAACTTCACATAAATTGAATTATATAGCATATACTTTTTCGTCTGGCTTCTTTCAAGCAGCATAATTATTTTGAGATTTATTCATGTTGCTGTATGTATCAATAGTTTATTGATTTGTTGCTAAACAGGGATCTTTAGTAGGAATCTACTATGATTTGTGTAGCTCTTGTTGTTCTAGTTTTGGGCTACTGCAAATAATGCTGCTATGAAAATGAGTGTTTAAGTCTTTGTGTGAATGCATGCTTTCTTTTGTATTCTTGGGTAAATACCTAAGAGTGGAATGTTTGGATCATATGGGAGGTACATTTTTAACTTTTTGAGAAACCATCAAACAGGTTTTCAGTGTAGTTACACCATTTGACATTCCCAGCAGCAAATACATGAGGGCTCCAGTTGTTCCACATTCTTGGTACTGTCAGTCTTTGCTATTTTAGCCATTTTAATGAGAATGTAGTGGTATCTTCCTAAGGTTTTAATTTGCATTTCCTTGGTGACTAATGATTTAGAACATCTTGTCGTGTGCTTATTTGCCATTTGTAGATTTGTACATTTTCTATGGTCAAGTATCTTTAGAATCTCTTGGTCTTTTTTTTTTTTAATTGGGTGTTTTCCTCTTATTGAGTTGTAAAAATATATATTCTAGATACAAGTCCAGTCCTGTATTAAACATATACTTTGCTATATTTTTTCGCAGTGTGCTTTACCTTTTCATTTTCCTAAGTGTCTTCTGAAAAGCAATTTTTTTTCAATTTTGATGAAGTCAAACTTTTTTACTTCAATGCTTTTGCTTTTATGTGTTGTACCTTATTTTTTATTATGTTATGTTAGTCACCATACATCATTAGTTTTTGATGTAGTGTTCCATGATTCACTGTTTGTGTATATGTGTATATGGGTTGTGCCTTTTGCATGGTATTTCAAAATTATTTGCCAAATTTAAAGGCACTAATATTTTTCCTGTCTTATAGCTTTAGCTATTACATTTAGGAAAATAATCCATTTCAAGATAATTTTTCTATATAATGTTAGGTAAAAGTGTGGTTTTTTTTTTGTTTTTTGTTTTTTTTTTTTTGCTTGTTTGTTTACATGTAGCTATCCAATTACTCTAGCACTCTTTGTTGAAAAGATTACCCCTTCCCATGGAATTTCCTTGGCACCTCTGTCAAAAATAAATTATGCATATATGTGTACATCTATCTTGAAAAAGAAACTCTAAGGTTCTTTTTTATTTGTTTTTATCATCTACACACCCTTTATTTATTTAAAAAGTACTTAAGGTGACACAACAGCAAAATAAAAAAAAAAAAATCAATCCAGACCGAATGACAGAAACACAGTAAACAGTGGCAGCTAGATATAAACCAAGACATAAAGAAAGAGTGAGAAAGAAGTTGAGCAGCTACGTGGAAGATACTCTGTCAAATGGCAAAATTATCACGTAGAATATTGTTTCTCAAGAGGAAAAAATTTTGCTTTGGGACAATTTGGCAATGTCAGGGAATGTTTTTGATTTTCACAAACTCAAAGCAGGAAGTAGGGAATGCTACCAGCATCTAGTGAGTAGAGGCCAGGAATACTGCCAACCTCATATAATGCACAGGACAGGCCTCCATGATAAGAACAATCTGGCCCACAATATCAAGAGTGCTGAGACTGAGAAACTCTGAGGTAGAGTATTATACTTTTTCACCTCGGATCAAGCCATACTGATTAATTCTATTTAATGACGCCTAATAATTATAGCAATAATATCGAGAGTCCCTGAGATTCTTTTAGTGTTAAAAAACAGACTGAAAATATCAGTTTGGGCAACAATTCTTTAAAAAGTATTTTTTTGGGGGGGTGCCTGGGTGGCTCAGGCCAGTTAATTGTCTGAATCTTGATTTCGGCTCAGGTCATAAGATAGAGCCCTGCATAAGATTCCCTCTTCTTCTCCCTCTGCCCCTCCCCACTTGCACGCATGCTTTCTTAAAAAAATAAAATGAAATGCATTTTTTCTGGACTAATTCATTAAAATGCTATATCCTATCATGACTTTTTGCTTTTGAATCTGTAATGTTCATTACAAATTTCACAAATTTGGCACCAAAAAATTATTACTCAAAAAGTAAGTTCAAGTCCTATCTTCAATGGATTCACAGGCCAGAAGAAATAGGAAACATACTTATGCATGCTTATCGTGCCAAGTAGGAAGTGAGAAGGGCCATAGAAGATGTATAGCTAAAAGTATTTAAAGAGATTAAGGAAGGTGAGAGCATATTCCCACTGGGGGTAATCAGAGGAGCCTTCCCACCAAAGGAGGATTTGAGGTAGACCTTGACAGAACTGTAGGATTTGGTTACACAAAAATGCAGAAGATTGAATTCTAGCAGGAGTAGAAAGCATGAACAGATATACGAAGATGAAAAAGCATGAGACACATTACAAGAATGGATATTTAAGCTGAAGAAAACATGTGAGGGATAATATGTTTTTCATTCCAGAATGTTCTGTGCAGACAAGGATGTTAAAGTGCTGCCTAAATAAATAAATACATACATACATACATACATAAAAATAAAATGTTGCCTTATCAGGGAGAAAATGAACCAGTGAAGAAGAGAATTCCAAATCCCAATATCCCAGTACTCTGTACAACACACCATACCCATTCAGTTAAGCAACTGAAAATTAAAAATTAAAAGACAAGAAATAGTTTATTTCTTTTAAACAGGTAAACATTTCAGGTGGAAAATATGCAAAACTAGATAGTCAAACCACCTTTCTCCGCAAGTATTCCCTGGATTTTTCCAGACATTGACAACTCTGTTCTTCTCTGAACATTAACTCTGTTATAGTGACTTTCAAGGAAATACCCTGGACCATTAGCCACCCTCCTGTGTGTTTATTCTTGCCTCCTAAATAAATACCTCTCTTCCTTGTTTGAGAACACATTTCCTACTTTTTGATTGATAAAATTTCTCACAGTATACCCTAAAATATAACATATATGCAGGGGATATTTTTGTCTTGTGATCCATCCAGCAAAAGCTGGATACTGTTAGAATTAAGGGTATTTCTTGCAGACCAATCTGTGTGTGGTTTGTTTTGAACCAGCATGCTAGCATCCTTTTTATAGCTCTGCATCAGGTTTATGTATAATTCAATCAATACCTTGGGGCACACTATTTGATGATTACAATAAAAAAAAAGATCTATTTTGTTGTTCTTTGTGAAGGTACTTTCATTATCACATGTCACTCAGTTACAAGAGTTTATGGGACCATTTACACCCAATGGATGCTTTAAAAATACAGTTTTTATGACAACTAAACTCCAAGATAAATGAAAACATTTTAGAAAGATATTAGGATCCTTTCCTTGGTCTTTGATTGATATGAATTGGGGCAGTAAAAAAGGTTTTTCTTTTGTATAGTCTTGCCTATTACAAGGCGCTAGAGAAATGGAGCTGAGATGAAGTATTCCAAACAACTCATGGCTCAGACTTGCTCACTCATTATCAAGAGAGCCCCCAAACCTAAGAATAAAAATATGAAAAACAAGCAAATGATTTTTTAATAAACATTCAAATACTTTGGGTCAACTAAATAAACATTTCTTGGGCACTTTCCAGAAAACTAGGCATCTATCCGGTCAATGGGTACCCCTCTTCTCCCAGAGAGCAACCCCACAACCAATAGTTCTGCCACACTCTCATTCTTTTGAGTCACAGACTATTTTGGTTTCAGGAGAGTCATTGGAAATGCGAGCCCCTGCAGTGGTAGAAATCTGAATATGAACTGCATATTAGATGGTACAATTACCTCAATGTTAAATTTCTTGATTTTGAGAACTGCACTGTGATTATGTAAAAAAAAAAAAAAAAAAAAGCCTATATCCTTGGGAAACGTGCTGAAAGGAAGAAGAGTCATGACTTCTGCAAATTACTTCAAGTGGTTCAGCAAGATAATATTAATTATTATAATAACTATAGGAGAACCTGGGTGGCTCAGTCGGTTAAGAGGATGACTCTTGATTTTGGCTCAGGTCAGGATCTCAGGGTCTTGGAATTGGGCCCAGCATCAGGCTTCACACTCCACAGGGAGTCTGCTTGAGGATTCTCTCCCTCTGCCCCCCAACCCCATTCACACATGCATGCTCTAAAATAAATTTAAAAACTTTTTAAAAATTTATTATAATAACTATAAGAATACTACTTTGGATATTGTATCTAAGAGAGAGATAAAGAGAAAGCAAATGTGACCACATGGGTTGAATTTGGGTTGAATTTAGATGAAGGACTTATGGGACTACGATGTAATATTCTTGATACTTTTATGTAGATTTTAAAGTTTTTTAAATAAAAATTTAATTAAGCAAGATTAGGGACCTGTCTGATCAAAGAAGAACCCATAGAAAATGGTCCCCAGATGGTATCTAAAGGAATAACTGACCCCACAATGCTCCTTGGCAATTTCTTTCTTTATACCAAGTCGTTGCTGTGTTACATTTCTTCCAGAGGTTCAACTTCTAGCACACTCCACAGAGTCCCCAAATGTATCCATTCTAGTCCCTCTTATCACATGCCTTAGTGTCATTTCTTCACTTCTAGGTTAACCTATCACCAATATCTATTCTAACTTGCTGTCCCGGAGGAGGCGTCTCCACCCACCACCCTCCCCAAAGCCAACCACATATTCCATCTCTCTTCCTCCAGGATCTGCTCCATCAGTGATACTCAGCCCTCCTCTTCTCCTCAGCCTCCTCCTGGGTCCCCCTTCCTCTTGAGCCCTCCCTGCCTCTCAGTGTGTGTGTGTGTGTGTGTGTGTGTGTGTGTATAATCTCATTTCACAATTCTTACAGTATAAAGGTAACAATGAGATGCCCCTCACCAAGAACGTGGGCTGGGGAGCGGGTGGAGAAGTGAGCTATACTATGACCACATATAAACCACAGGTTATGGGTTGAAGTGAAAATCTACAAAACCACCTTAAAGAGACACAATGGCTCTGAGGTCTCAAAGACTTGGTTAAAATGAGATTCATAATATTAACACAGATATAGAAAAACATGGTGATTAGATGGTTAGTTCAGAGTTACAGCAGAAAGGAAAAACAAAGAGAAAACTGTAGTGATGGAGAGCAGACCCAAGGTTGCAGGGGGCGCAGTGCGGGGATGGGAACAGACGGCATAAAGGCACAGGGACCATTTTAAGGTGATGGAAATGTTCTACATCTTAATCATATTGATAAATACATGGCTATACACGTTTTTCAAAATCATACTGCACTTTCAAAATCAGTGAATTTTACTGTAGGTAAATTATATTCAACCGAGTTCATTTTAAAAATTGGAGTCATCACATAAACTAGTGTTCATTAGCAGTAACAACATTGGGAGGACATACGTCACAACTGAATCACTACACACCAGTGGGACGACACCCTGCTTATGATGCGAAGTATTGAGAATGTATGCTCCCCCTCTTTGCCGCGCCCTGTCTGTGGCAGTTGCTCTGAAACTCCTTTCCTTTGGGAGCTTATAGTTCTGCACAGAAGCCTTACTACGTGGTATCATGATTAAATTATCCTTTACTTTATTTGAATATATTGAGAATCTCTCTCTTGCACAGAGTGTACTCATGACATTATAGCTTTCTCAGCGAGCTAAAAGAGCACACACTAAATCTTTTATTGGTTATCAGATATTATCTCATCCATACTGGGCTTAAAATTACCAATAACAGCAGTAAAATTCTGTCCTTCACATTTTTTCCCTCTATTTGGGAGGAAAAAAAAGACAAAAAAAAAAAAATGATCTAATTGCATCCGGGATGGATTTTTTTTCTTTTGTTAGCCTCAAGTAACAAACCTAGGAAATTCTAAATCCTAGAAGCCCGTCTGTCAGCATCTAGCTCCCCAGAGGCCAAGAGAATGCTTTCATTTAGCTGAAGGCTGCTATAGGCAGCCACCTGCCCGACTGGGAAAGTACATCATTTTTTGCAAGTGTGAAAATGACTGCTAAGGGGAGTCAGAGCCCTAGTTACATGCCCCATTGCAGAGCCTTCAGCCCCGGCTGCAGGGACCAAATAGGACAGTGATTCAGAAATTCCATTTCTGCCTGACATCCTCACAATCCCCAGGCCACACTGAAGGAGAAATACCTCTTTCACCAGCTCAGAAAAACCATCAATGGCAGGCGTGGCTCCAAAGGAGTCACTGTCAGCCCCTCACTCAGATTCCCCAGGCTGGACCCTTCTGAGAACTAGGAGTGATGCTGCCATAAAAGGTGGCTCTAGACCAACAGTCTCTCCTTCTTGCCTCAGCATCCAGCTGAACTGCCCAGTCCAGCCTGTCTGTTCCTCACTCCCTGACCCTCCATCCCTTACCCTCATCGGCCCTCTGTCTCTGCCACCTCCCTCCCCCACATCTTCTCAAATTCCGGCCCTACCAAGACTGAACATGCCCAGGCCCCGACATGATTCCACCGCACTTCTGATGGTCTAATTATGTTCACAGACTTTGATGATCGCCTGGGTTTGCAAATAATACTTTACCATTATCATGTCTCCCATAAAATGCAGTAAATTCTAAAGAGAAAATTTTCGGTATCTGCTTCAGACCGTCCACACAATTACTGTCACAGGATAATGATGAAACAGTAAACACTCAGCATCCCAAGATGCAAATACCGGGGGGGGGGGGGCAGCCAGGTCCACACAGAAGCAAAACCACGATCACCAGGCTTTCTGCACCTGCTTCTCAGCACGTACAAATCAGATACAAGTGGCCAGGGAGCTCCGAGTCCTTCACAAACAGAGAAGGCCGGGGCTGTTAAATCTCAGCACCCAGAGATTCCTCCACCACCACGCCCTGTCCTCGGCCAGGCTCATCCCAGCTCCACCTGGAGAATGCAGCCTCGGGCTGCATGACCAGCTGGCTCCTGAGCCCACCGGGACGCAGAGAGGGACCATAGACCCCTCCTACCAAAGGGGTGCCCGGCTTTACATAGAGACAGAGAAAGCTGGCTGCAATGGAGACATTCCAGTAGAGAAGCCCACACCACAGCCAGAGGTACCGTATTTCCTTCCCCTGCAGGTTGGAAGTTTCTCAGTTACTTACAGTCCTGTCTTGTGATGGAGCATGAATGGTTTCACTGACATTTTTCTCTGCAAAACTGTGCTTACTCTCCATGTCCTCCTCGCAGGCCAGTCCCATCAAGTCATGACTGGATTATCATGCTAACCAATCCTGGGCTTTCTTCCCACTCTCAACCCCAAAAGCCAGATGCACCCTAAAGCACCACCTTTATCTTTTATATTATTTTTGAGAAACATTGGGGGATCCCTTTGATCTGAAATATCAACTCCAAATGTCTTGGCCAGGCTTTCGGTGCCCGCCAACATCCTCCCTCCCGCACCAATTCCCAGCACTTACCTGCAGCTCCAGCCAGCCACACTTACTTTCCCTGTTGCCTCTCTTGTTACCTCTGGAATTGAACACACCCATTTTTATGGCACAGCGCAAGACTTGGTTTCTCTATGAAGCTACCCTGCAATTTCTTCAGCTGACACTGTCCTTCCCTCTCTTGCCGGGGTCCTAATGCATCTGTAATGCACACCACATGGGTTTTCATGTTATTGTTTGCAAATTTTTTCACATGTGTGTTTCAGTGTACTTTGAAACTTACCCTCTATCACTCTGGTACCTGGCAAACTGCTGGAAATGTATGAGAAGCTTTCCTACTGATTTCTAAGCTGAAACCCTTTGAGAAAATTGTTGCCAGCTACTTCCTTGTATCTGAAAAAAATTACACCCAATCCACTCAGAGCGATGCTCAAAATTCAATAATCACCCTGTGAAATATTTCCATTCCCCATGTGATTTGACATTTTTCCCCAGGAGAACATCTCTCATCTTCTACGCTGCTACTCTACGGCTTTGACAAACAGAGTTCACCTAGAATCTCCCTTCAAACCATATTTAAACCTCCACCCTTTCAGCAGAGTCTCCAGGCTGGATCTCATTGAGCCAGTCAGCTTTGCTAATTTGTAACCAATTTTTCATTTACTAAATGCCAGTGTTGAGCTGGAGGACAGATGGAAAAGCCCCAGGTAACTGCTGACCTTCTGATTAGAGGAGTAAGATAACCATAGCCGATTTCACATTCAGATATCTACCGAGATTGGATGTAAAAGATCTTTCCCAGGGTTAGAGGGAGGAAGGAAAGCATATGGCCCCAAAATGGCATGCGGTTAAAGGATTTATGAATTAACAGAAGGAGGGATTTATTAGAACCTTCGAAGCCCATAAGAAATATGCTGGTCCTAGGCTTTTCTGGAAACTTGAACAGCATTCTGCAGAGGCTCGCTCTAGCAGGGCGCTTGTGCCTTATACAGAAGTGGAATATACTACTCACAAGAAGGGATTCTGCTCCTAAAGAGAGGGACGGGTGGTGAGAGGAACACGTGTGGCTGCTGTGTGGTAAGCAGGGCCAGCTCAAGGCAAAATCAGACAACAGAAGCCATTCGATTTGGTTCTTTTCTGCCCTCTAGGTGTGTGTATCTGTCCCAAATCCTCTCTCCATTCACTTCATGGACATCTCCCATATTAACCATTTCACCCCCTTGTACCTTTTTCCTCCCTTTTATGCCTATCACAAACTCATTCCAGCTCAGTGTGAGAGTCACACTATTAAAAATGGAGAGATGGCCTGAGACTTATCCTCTCCAGGAGCACGTGCATTCAAACAGGGAGAAGACAGACATCACCCAGAGGAGGGACATATTTACAGCTGTATTTCAAAGGTATTTTGGGTGGAGGGATCTCTAAATGCAAATTACATTGCAGACCACCTGGGCATAAGACAGCTCTGGAAAAGAATGGGGTGGCCACACCCAAGGCAGGCTCTCTGGAAGGACCCTGAGGAGCAGCATCCAACGTGCTCCACAGAGAGCTGTGGCGGGGCTGAATCAGAGAAGACTGCGGGTCACACAGAGTAGCTGGATCACGGAAAGCAAGCAAGGGGAAGAATGAGTGATGTAGATGTCACATCTGCCACCAGCAGGGGGGAAGGAAGACCTCTGCCTGTTCCAGAGGGGCCCCTGGGGAAACCACAATAAGGAACAGCCTTGACAACCAAGGCTCTTGGTATGGTTAGGACAGCCGACAGAGTGACAGAAACATTCCTGAACTCTAACCTTTTTTTAAATAGTTAATAAGTACTTTCTATTCCTGTATGTCCCAAGGAAATGCAGAATTTCATCTTCAGTCATGTTCAGTCTTTCTTTTTGCTATGAGTCTATTTTTGTATTCAGCATGGACTAGGAATGTTTCTACTTCAGAGATTCTCTAGAAAGATGGCAATGTCATCAGAGGCTCTGAGATGGGAATAATGTGAAACGAGTACAGATATGGGACGATGCCAAAGGTATTCGTGGACTGGAAAACACAACAGCCAGTAGAGACTGTATGAGCTGCATTAGGGAGAAGTAAGAGATGAGCCTGGAAGGCCGTGTCTGAGTCTGCAGGCCAAGAGAGGTCACTGTTGAATAAAGAGATTGTTACCCCCAGAGCAATTTAACAGCGGTGGTATTTCACTTCTCACTTGTAGATGTGGAAACAGGCTCAGAGATACTAAGCACCTTGCTCATGATTAAGAGCAAGCCAACGACAGATCCCAGATTCGAACCCTCTCCTACACACCTCACTCTAGCCAGTAGGTTTCTGAACACTGGAGGAACTGAAAGAAATGATTTGGAGACATATAAGGGGATGTTAGTTGAATAACGAGAAATCATAAGCCTGGGGATGTATCTGCTACTTTAGGGAAAGTTTTAGTTTGACATTACCAACAAAAATGTCTTAAATCCCAAAAGATTGGGAGAAGTGATTGCATACTCTTGAATGGTAATGCTTTCTTATTTTCTATTATTCTGATTGTTCCTTAGTCTTACCTAAGTCCTTCTAGGTATGAGAATTGCTACTGCTTAACTGAATGATAAAACAAAGGCTTTTGCTGCCATTTTTACTCACTGTGCGACCTGCTCAGCTCCTAAGAACATGCCATAGACTCACTGCCTTTTCAAAATATGGACCATCAAAGCTTGTGTATGCTCAATAACCCCTAAGTGTGTTTATTCAAGCACGCTTCTCCTAATTATTAAGTTTGGGTGTATTTCAAGGGACATTTAATCTATCTCTGAGTCATTTACTTCTGAGCTCTTTCAGAAGTAGACTGCAAGTAGTATTTGCTTTTTAGATAGAATGAGAACCACCACATACCTTAAAACGTGGTTCACTGGGCCAAGATAAAATGAAAATGTCCATTTTCAAGCAAATTTTTTTAAATTTGAAAGGTTGAAAGAACAGGTTGTTGGCAGACAAATACAACCTAACTTTATCTTCTGTACTAAAATCTATAGTCCCTGCACAATATCGAGGAGCATGCAAGAGGCAAAGGAAGGAGTTAATTTTGTTGGTTGCTGACATACTCATGCCACCTTCTCTTCTGCCCTGTATTCATGTCCCTGGGTCAGTATTCATAGTTTTGCCCTGAGGCCAAACTGTGCTCTTTTTTTTTTTTTTTTTCCATGCAGCACATTTCCACATGAACCTCTTAGGAAAAGTTAGCATTTGATAAAGAAAAGCCAAGTCAGAAATAAATCATAATATTAAGTTACAGAGGAGCAAAGCTGAATACTGAACAACTGGTATACCAGGATAACACAATTTAGGGCAGCTATAAGTAAAATCCAGGTCAGCATCAGGAAGCCATACAGGCTGTTCCTCGCTGAACACAGAGCTACTATGTAAATTAGAAATCAAAGGAAGAGTACATGTAGGATATTTTATCCCATCTGAAGATCAATTTTCCTAGAGCCACATAAATGATATTTTTCCCTGTGATATTGGCACTGAGAAAGAAAAACCAATGATCTCCCAACTGGGATGTGTCTTCCAAGTTTGTTATTCAAATGGTTGAGAAAAATATAAAGATCCCTCAGTAGAATAATGCAATGACCAGGGCTAGATCTCAGGACGTTTTAGACATGGGACATATTGTAGCCTGAATTCCTGCTTTTTTTCCTTTGTGTTTATGGACAGCCACAGACTTTTTAACTGGCAAGGGTGATCTTGTCATCGCAGGTTTGAATCTTTTGTCGGCCATACAATTTCCCCAATATCCACAGTTCGATCTATCAGGTCCTGGATAGTGTGCCCCTCTTTATTCTCATACTCTCCTCCAGCCACTTGCTTTCAGGCAGACCAAAATTTCCAAAACAGACTATGATCTTTGTGGATTCTGTGGCACATTCAATTGGGAAATCCTTTTATCTCCTCCATCCCCCATACATTTTATTAATCTAATGGACTGACTGGACAGAGGACACAGTGTAGGTACCTTCATACCTCTAACTCCAAGCAAAGAGCCTGGAACCCTCTAGAAAGTGCTAGATATAAAAAATATAATTTTTTTTTAAAAAGTGCTAGATAGAAGCTGAATAAAAGCTCCCTCATATGACCTAGTAATCAAGACTTTCCACAGTATTGGAATCTAATACTTTCAAGACTTCGAATAATAACATGGGGCGTCTGGGTGGCACAGTGGTTAAGCATCTGCCTTCGGCTCAGGGCATGATCCCGGCATTATGGGATCGAGCCCCACATCAGGCTCCTCCGCTGTGAGCCTGCTTCTTCCTCTCCCACTCCCCCTGCTTGTGTTCCCTCTCTCACTGGCTGTCTCTATCTCTGTCAAATAAATAAATAAAATATTTAAAAGAAAAAAAAACTTACTTTGCTATTCATTTTATTAATATTCCTATTATTCGGCTAAGGTGAGGCCAAAATTGTCCACATATTCTAGGAATATCACTGTATATCTGTAAATGGGGGGAAATTTTACTGTGACCCTAGAGCTGCAGGCTGGATGATGACTTCTCAGTTGATGCCCGAGTTTGATGTGAGGGGGAGGTCACAGAACCTCCAGTACTTAGATTCCACAGCTTTACAGTTACACTTATTTAAGAAATAGATTATGTTAAAGATCTAGCTCTAATTACTTGCTGTAAATGGACTGTATTGAAATGAATCACGGGGTATTTTAATGTTTTATCATGGCAATCTATCCACAAGTTGGCAAATAGGCACTGGATACTTACTATGTATCTGGTGCAGTATGGGGGCCCAACACCAATTTTTTTTTTCCTACGCTGGTTGTTCTCCAAATTTCAGAACTTCAATTTTATAAAAGAAATAGGAAACAAACTCTTTTTCAAAACACACAAATTAAGATAAAGAGACCAAGTTGGGAGTCTTCACATTTTGAGGATATAATAGGGAACATGCTATGCAATTCTGAAGTAATTTACAGATTTTGTGCTACAAGACACACTGATCATTGTCCTCTACTAAAAGAGGGAAAATCAATTCTCTTTCCCTGAATCTTGCCTTCCTAAATCCTGCTGAATACGTGTGATAGCAATCCTCTTTGGAGAGATTTTATCATGGTAGAAGAGCATTGCCAATACAGTGGCATTAATAACTATTAAAGAAATGTAAGCTGAGAGCTCAGAGGGAAATCTATTCTGACAAGCATCTCTTGAGAGGAATTATCATTCACTTAGAGAGTTAAAATCCTCCCTCACCACTTCATCCCCCACAGGTAGCCCGGTCTTGAGGAACCCTCCGCAAGGAAGGCCAGATGGACTGATTAGGGCTTTCTCCAAATTAATGGCAGATTCTCTGGGCTTTGCCTTTCTGATAAGCAAGGGAGGTTGCAACCCAATTCTCTCTCGGAATAGGAAAATAAAATTGGCTTTCTCAATGATGTGCATCCCCAGGGCCTTTGTGATGAATCAGCTTTCATAGATTCCTTCTTTGACCTTATTAAGGACAGACACAGCAGATAATTTTAATAATGCAGCCTTCAATAGATCAAGAGTATTGCTTCCAAAGACTGCATAGCTGAAAAGACTAATTAATGTTGTTTCTTTGGGGGAGGGAGCTGAGAAAGTAGTGAGAAGATGGAGCAATTTAACCACAGCTTAGACAATAAAATGCTGGCCTTAATTTTCCTTTTTCTTATCTGGCTGCCTCACACTATGAATCGAAAGCAGCACATTTAGCCTGGCATGTGGAACCATAACCAGCCCACAATCAATGGATTCCTAATGAGAACAGCCAGCTGAGCAGCCACAATAATCACCTTTCGGACAATCGATACAGAAGGAAATGTGAAAACAGTTTGATATCAGGTATTTCTCTAATCACCCCTAATCACCCCTAATCAGAGGGGTATGGCATGTATTCCAGAGACCTCTGATAAGTAGACAATATTGGAATCTTTTCAAATAATTGTGTAATTAAGATGTATGGACTACTTGGCCTGAGAGACATAAAACAGCAGGGGCCAGGAACCACACACAGGCTTGAAGGGAGAAGCTGTGCTCCTTCCCTGGGGCCGCATACGACAAACCAAGTGCCAAACCTAACTCCACCAGAAACGAAGATCTGAAAGAAGATGCAAATGCAAATGCATTTGTTCAACTATCAACCCATAACTACAACGAAAGCAACCACCAAAAACGTCCACTACCTCCTTCCCCAGCCAGAGAAAGAGCCAGCGATTGACTGAGGTCACGGTCAGCCAGACACCCAAATTTCCCAGGATGGCTGCAAATCCCTCTCAGAGCCTGCTGTGATGTTCCCCAATTATTCCACCTCAGCACATTCCTTCTGAAGAACAACTCTGGCTTCCCCTTAGCATTGACAGCACCAGAAATCAGAGAGTAATGCATGCTTTGTCTGCAGTCTATCTACTCCATCTCCCGCAGCTGTGTGACCTTCGACCAGTCACCTAACCTCTCTGAGCCTCAATTTCTTCATCGCCAAAATGAGGATGTGACAAGCACACAAGCTCCTCTCAGACTTACAATTTACGCTCTGCAGAAATGCCTCTCTGAGCAGTCTGCTTATGGCTTCATTTTCACTCAGAGAGTAAATTCTCTTCACCATGAGCTGCAGTCAAACACTTGGCAGGTCTGTCCCTGCTGCCCCTCCAAAGGAAGCATGAAGCCAGATGAATGCTAGTTATATATGGTGAGGGAAAAAAAATTAAATGAACAGTGGAAGATCAGAATCCCACATTTAAATGACAGATGCCAAATAAACAAAACATTCAGGTAAGTTAATGAGGGTTTCATTTTTGTCCTCATTTTTTCATATTGTACAAACCAGAACAACCCCAATTACACTGTTAGCCCTCACCTCTCTCTCTGTTGCTTTTATGAAGGAGTGAAAATCAGCACTCTGGCTGATGCAGAAAGTCACAACCAAGTGAGAACCGAGGGCATCACTAAGACACTCGGGATATACCACTTCTTCCAGCTGTTCCATTTCTGTTTGGTGTCCAAGACCCTGGAGCCACACCATGTACCTTGAAGGAACCAAAAAGTAGTCAAATAACATAAATATTTTGATTAAAAAATCCTTGTATACCGCTGCACACGGGGCCAGCTTAAGTAGTGCAAGCTGAAGGGTAGCAGAATATGTCACCCCAAAATATGCCACTTTAAAAAATGATTATTTTCAGCTGTAGGCATTTGAACACTAGCAAATGTAGGGAGAGGCCTTCTCTGAACTCCCCTTAACTGCCTAAAGACAGATCCTCCAAAAGGAATACACCTGTCAGAAATCCCCTCTCCAGGGGTTGCATCAACCAGGAAGGATGGAGTGTTATCAGAGGAGAGGAGACTGGAAGTCAATATCACACCCAGACAAACTGTGTTAGACACAATCATATTTCCCATCTATTCTTCTAAGGGTCCCGTCATCTTTCCTAATAATCATTTACTGTCCCATGAGAGCTACACCACATCCCCTTTTCCTATTAAGATAAATTATAAAGCTACCTCTTTGGGTTACTCAGTTTTCCTGGGTCTCTCTCATGGATACATGAGGTATACACAGTAATAAACTTTGGTTTGTTTTTCTCTTGTTAATCTGTGTTTTATTGCGGGAGTTTCAGCCAAGAACGCAGAAAGGTAATTATTTCTCTCTCATACAGAGCTGTAAGGGGTGTAGTCTGAGTCCATATTTCACAAAAACAGCAAAATACTGAGTCAGCTAAGAGTGACCAGTGTGTGGTTCAATGCCAACAGATCCCATTTTCCACATCCCCTTGCCTAGGATTACCATACACAGTACTTCCCCTCCCCTTACCTGTGGTTTCACTTTCTACAGTTTCAGCTACCCTTGAAGGTCTGGAAGCAAATGATTCTCCTTCCGATGTATCATTAGGTCAGTAGTATCCTAACACTACATCACACTGCCCACATCATCCACCTCACTTCCCCTCATCACACAGAAGTTTTATCACCTCGCATCCTCACAAGAAGGATGAGCACAGTACAGGAAGATATTTCGAGACAGAGAGACCACATTCACATAATCTTTACTACAGTATATTCTTATAAGTTTATTCTTAATCTCTATTACAATATATTCTTATATATTAACCTTTATTATAGTATATTTTAATAATAATTTCATTAGTCATTATTATTAATCTCTTACTGTGCCTATTTCATAAATTAAACATTATCATAGGTATGTATGTGTAGAAAAAAAAACATAGTATATACAGGGCTCAGTACCATCTGTGGTTCCAGATATCCACTGAAGGCCTTGGAACATATTCTCTGTTCATGGGGAAGGGGGTGGAGAAACTACTGTAATTTGTCTGCCAAGTCAGGACACTTTTGAGACTGAAAAGGGACACTATTAATAATTATACCAGGTCAATAAGAGTAAATAAGGACTGAGCCAGGCAAATGGGGCTGTAAGTCGCCTTACCCATGTCCCATGATCTGAAGGCTCTAAGTCACTAAAAACATACCCATTTTCTCCAAAACATCTGAAGAGCCCCAACCAAGAACTCAAGGACTACAGTTGCATTGTACTTTTTGTATTCAGTCCTTCCCTCCTTCCCTCTCTTTCCCTCCTTCTCTTCCTTCCTTCTTTCCTTTCTTCTACCAATATGTATTTAGCACTTCTATTTGCTAGTACGTGTGCAGAAACTGGGTATAAGTCAGGAATGGTCTCTGCATTCATGGAGCAGGTGGTCAGAGGGAATACAACATTAGTTAAATAATCACACGAATAAACATACGTTGAATTATGAAAGAGCCACAAGTGGAGGTTCAGGAGCACAGTGCTTAGGATATGCTTATGGATCACGTGGTAGCTAATTAAGAGCCATTAGGTATGCTTGGAGGCTTCTGCAAGTAACGAGTCATGATGGCCATCTCCATGACGGGACCACCTTCCTGCTGGTTAATGCCACAAGGCAGAATGAATGCTCCCTAAGAAAACTTCACTTTCCAAACTCATTTTCATTAATCCCAAGGGTGGTATGGAGGTTATGTCATTTGATCTTCAGTTTAAAATAAGGCTATAATTTCAGTTACTTTTATCCCCAGCATAACTCCATGACTTGGAGACAACTAAGGCTTTCCATCCTAGAGGCAAGAAAAGCAACTGTTTTGTTCATAATATGGTTGAGGAAATAAAAATACTTGGCTTAATCTAAATGTTTTTCCTCCTCGGAAAGGAAGCACCCTATAAGTATATGTATGTGCATATTATTATATTAACATTGCAAATGGGGCTCACAAGAGAGAGCTAAGCAGAGCCCATAAAGACAGAACAGAGAGCCTGCCAAGACATTCCATTGGAAGCCTTCTCTCTCATCACCAGGCATGACTCCTTGCTGTTCATTGGTTTAACACTAAATCAAGCCTCAAAGTTCACCAAAACTATCATTTGGATTGTACCACTTAAAAATCTGAATAATTCTGACCCAGGTTAAAGTCTCATTCTAAGTTGCCTGTCAAGGGACTTTTGCTAAGTAATTAATATTGTGCAGTAAATTCTGAGGGCTGGAGTAAGAGATATTTAAATCTATCTGTAAATGATTTCCAAATATTTTAGTGCCACACATGTATTTACAACCATGGAAATTAACCATTCTTTTATCTCTTCTAAAAACAAGTTTCCTGTGGAACACTTGAAAATACTTTGTTTAAATTTTTCTTCAAACTTAAGATAGTAAGCCTGAAGTTTAAAAAAAAAAAAAGTTGGCATTTCTGATTTGGCACTAATATTTCTATCTTACTGTGACTGCCAAAATATCGGTCATGAGTGGTTAACTCAGTGTCCTAATCCACTGTTGCCATGGAAATGTTTAATAAAGTCTGCGAGAAATGGCACAGTGCTCATGTTTCTGCACAATGGGGGAACTCATTTTTCAACCAAGACTTCAAGAAGGAAGGAGATCTGGGGGCGCCTGGGTAGCGCAGTCGTTAAAGCGTCTGCCTTCGGCTCAGGGCGTGATCCTGGTGATCTGGGATCGAGTCCCACATCAGGCTCTTCCGCTATGAGCCTGCTTCTTCCTCTCCCACTCCCCCTGCTGTGTTCCCTCTCTCGCTGGCTGTCTCTCTGTCACATAAATAAATAAAATCTTTAAAAAAAAAAAAAAAAAAAAAAAGAAGGAAGGAGATCTTTCTACAAAATAGAGTTGACCATCCTACCCCAAGACCCAAGCACCATAGTTCATAGAGAATCTACTTCACCAAGAAGACCCCAGTCACAAAAAGTTGCAGCACCACAGAGCCGAAGGCAGCAATTCTGAGACCACTGGACAAGCAAAACATCCTTCACCAAACTTAACTAATAGAGGTTCAGTATTTAAGGCTTTATTTTGAGTGTTTAAGCATAGACTATGCCTTGGTAATAGTACTTTTGAATCAAAAGCAAGACACACTAGCATTAATTCATAGAAGAATACTATGGTACACCCAGAAGAAATCCAAAGATGGTTCCAAGTCTGGGTCCAAATTGCCCCCTTAACCACACCAATTAGGATCATTAACAGTTTCTTATGGCAGATGAACTGGGTGCCAGTTTCAGAACCTTTTGCCTTTATTTTTTAATTTTTTTTAAAGATTTTATTTATTTATTTGACAGAGAGAGAGACAGCCAGCAAGAGAGGGAACACAAGCAGGGGGAGTGGGAGAGGAAGGAGCAGGATCCCAGCGGAGCAGGGAACCCAATGCGGGGCTCGATCCCAGGACCCTGGAATCACGCCCTGAGCCGAAGGCAGACGCTTAATGACTGAGCCACCCAGGCACCCCAGAACCTTTTGCCTTTAAACAAGTAGTAGATGTTGGATTTAGTCATTTTCCTTCCCCCTCCCTCGCCAAAAAAATATTTTTATTGTCTCCCAAGCTTAAAAAAGAAAAAAGTCCATTTGGTTTAGTTGAACTAGGAAACTCCATGTTAATATATGAGGCAAGATTCTGATACCTGGATACCCAGGTAAGACCCTTGACAAAATGTTTTAACCTAATGTCTACTTAGATATCTAACAAGATGCAATAGCCCATATCACATTGGTATTTTATTAAACAATTTTCACAAAATCATTCTGAGAGAGGGATGCCTGGGTAGTCTAGTCAGTTAAGCATCTGCCTTTGGCTCAGGTAATGATCCCAGGATGGGATCAAGTCCTACGTCGGGCTCCTCACTCAGCTGGGAGCCTGCTTCTCCCTCTGCCTGCCACTCCCCCGTTTGTTCTCTCTCTCTCTCTAATAAATAAATAAAATCTTTTAAAAAAAATCATTCTGAAAGAAAAAACATCACTACTTATATTTTTACAAACCCTTTGTATGGTGTATTTTTGTGTAAGTTTCATAATGTTCATATTAGAGTGGCAAAGTGTTAGGAATAAATAAGGATAATTGGGAGCATGTTGAAAGGTGTTAAAAGCTGAGGTGTGAAATTTAAAACACAAGGGGAACACTGTTCTCTACTAGAAGATCCTTCAAACACAACTATACCTTATTTTGCTTTATGTATTCAGACCCTAGAAAATAGTAGACAGTCAATAAATGCATGTTGAATAAATGAATGAAGTAATAAATGAACATGGCTATGAACTTGGTATTCCTACACTCTGTATCAGCCCATTTTCATCAGTTAAGCATAAAACTTTAGGACCTGATCATAAGGAACAACTTCAGTGAGAACAACCAGCAGGCTCCTTCCAACAGGAGACACAGTCTGACCTCATCAACCTCTCATCAGTCATCAGATCCTTTGGAGGCCATGATGTTGGCTAAAGAATGCTGGCCCTTCTCATTTGCAGGCTTACCATAGCATGGAGAGCCCTGCATCTTGTCATACTGAGCAAGCAGGGCTCAGCTGTTGGAGAAAGTGTTAGCCCCTAAGAAGGAAGGTAGGTGTCTGGTGTAAGCTGATAAAACATTATCCAGCCTCAAACATGCCCATCTTCCCACCTGGCGTAAACTTGGCCTTTCCCACTCTGCCTTGTCTTTGGCCTTGTCTTGATGCCTCCAAACAATAGGGTGTGGCTTCTGCTTTCCTAACTCCCCTTCTTCTGCTTTTATTCTTCCTCCCTGACTTGTGATGGACCCCTAAGAAGGAAGACTTTGCAAAGTCAAAAAGTCAAAAAAAAGTAAAAAAAAAACAAAAATAAAAAATGAGGACAATATTCATGTACCCATACGGAAAGACTGCCAATAAATACAGCAAAATAACAAAAAGCAAGACACAGAATTACGTACCTAGTCTATGGGGGGAAAAGATATGTAAAAAGAGAAATACTGGAATGATAAACAGGAAACTATTAAATGAGTACATGAAATTGGTGCGGGGGAAACGGAAGCAAGACTTCTGTGTATACTGTTCGTGGGAATGTAAGTTGGTACAGCCACTTTGGAAAACAGTGTGGAGGTACCTCAAAAAGTTAAAAATAGAGCTACCCTATGACCCAGCAATTGCACTACTGGGTATTTACCCCAAAGATACAGATGTAGTGAAGAGAAGGGCCATATGCATCGCAATGTCCATAGCAGCATTGTCCACAACAGCTAAACTCTGGAAGGAGCCGAGACGCCCTTCAACAGACGAATGGATAAAGAAGATGTGGTCCATATATACAATGGAATATTACTCAGCCATCAGAAAGAACAATTACACAACATTTGCAGCAACATGGACGGGACTGGAGGAGATTATGCTAAGTGAAATAAGTCAAGCAGAGAAAGACAATTATCATATGGTTTCACTCATTTGTGGAACATAAGGAATAGCAGGGAGATCCGTAGGAGAAGGAAGGGAAGAATGAAGGGGGGTAAACAGAAGGGGGAATGAACTACGAGAGACTATGGACTCTGGGAAACAAACTGAGGGCTTCAGAGGGGAGGGGGGCGGGGGACTGGGATAGACCGGTGATGGGTATTAAGGAGGGCACATATTGCATGGAGCACTGGATGTTATACGCAAACAATGAATCATGGAACATTACCTCAAAAACTAAGGATGTACTGTATGGTGACTAACATAACATAATATAAATTTAAAAAAAAAGACTTCTGTGTATATATTCTGTATTGTTCTGACCTTTGTATTATGTTGATATATTAACTTTTCCAAAAAATTAAATTAGGAAAAAAGCCTCAGATTGAAAACAAATTGAAACAAATAAAACTAACTACATATTAAACTGGTAACAGTGGAAGGATTTAATTCAGAGGACTAGAAAACACAATTTTGACTGCAAAGACTTAGTACGAGATAGTCTAAGGAAAAAATAACCACATACACAAAAATAAACCTTCCTCAGTAATTATACTGTTTGTTATAAAATTGGTGTTGGTATTTTCAAACTATTTTTAATATAAAAATAAGTAATTATGTTGATGATGGTTCAGGGATCAAAACTTTCAGTGTAAAAAGAATACAAGTATAAAATTAAAAAGGGTAAGTGAAAACAGTCCAATGTTAAAAGTTGAATTTAAATTATGAATATGAGCTCATGACTTTTTAATTATATATTTAAAGCCCTGAAAAATTTCAGAAGCAATGTAACCTCAACAGCAATGCACATCCCTGGTGCCCAGATTATGGCCTCTATTACCATTCTCCATGGAAAGAAACCAAGGCTTCCAGAAGAAATGGCTGATTCCAGTCCGGGGGGGGGAAAGGAACAAGATGAGCCTGGGACCTTTTATTGCATCAGAAAACAAGGGAGCTTGCAAAGATTAATGGGACTGTGCCAAAAAGATCCAGGAAGTAATGTGGAAAGGCTATCCCTGGTCAAAGTTGTGACAATTTGGACCTCAAAGAAAGTAATGAGTTTAGTGGATTGAAACAGATTGAATCAATGAAAAATCAATGAGTACATAATGATACTGTAAAAGAGAAAGTCATAGAAATCACGTTTGTCACCATTTGAGGTAAGTACTTAACACAACTCCTCTCTTTGAGAATTGGGAAATAAAGAAAAACAATTGACCATTTATCTTGTCTTTCTGGTGGCAACTGGTTTCAGGGTAATAAAAATAGCCCACTTGGTGAGGGAAATCTGTTCTTTACCTAGGAAGGTCAGCTAACAGATGAGGAGGAGTGGTAGAATTTTTAAAACATTTTAGAAACTCAAATTAACTGCTTCAGGGAAGGATTATCAGTTGGTGTCAAAACCAGTAGGTGAATGATTTCCAGCAGTACATTCGTATAGTGCCAAATAATACCACACAGACCTTTTTTCTGGTCCCAAGAGAAAAAAGTAATTCTACAATGGAGAGACTGAATTGTCCTTATTTTAACCCAGGGTCAACGTCAGTATCAACAATATATGTCTTCTGACATACTACAGTATTATATATCTAAAATCAACTAAAATAGCCAGAAATGTTTAACTTGAATGCATTAAGCTTTTTGACATAACTTCCAGTATATGGAAAATTCCCGAGACAAGAGACATGTGTGCCACACAACACAAGCCAGGCAGGAAAGGACCGTAGTACATTCTGTAGGACAACAGACCTGCTCTCCTGAACACGTCAGTGGCATAAGAGAGAAAGGGATGGGGGGACTACGCTAGATTAAATGAAACTAGAGGCAAAGGCATGCTGGTAAATGCTTCAACAACCAGTTCAGAGTGATGGGAAAGCCCTGACATGCACTGTTTGCCAATTTCCATGCACGGAACACCCCCACGATGATGATTTCAAGCTACTGGTGTGAAATCAAGCAGCTCACAAAACTCCTCGTGCACAGCACAAGCCACCTGTAGTTACTGGACCACTGCTGAGGGGACATAACACCTAGTCAGTGTGGTCCCGGACCGATACAGGAGAAACCACCTAACTACAAGAGTCACGTGAATGTCCTTTGGGAGAATATGTGGCAAGTTTGCAATTTAAGAACATGAAAAGGTGGACGTGATGACCGCAAAAGGAAGCAGGCTGCAGATGAGTATATACAGTTTGAGCTCACTTTGGAGTAAACGTGCACAGAAGGATATGCAATAAGGTGCTGGCCACGCTGACTTCTGGGTGACGAGAATGTGCCGTTGTTCTTTGTTTCTCTAAAAGTCAACAATACACCTCTACTGGGGCTGTAACACTGGGTTGTAACATTACAGGAATAGTTTTAAAATAGAGATGATGAATGAGGCAAAATGGACATTTCAGAGCACAGAAGTACCATGATAGATAGTGTTTGAGGGATCGGTGTGTCTGCTCTTATTCTTCAAGCACTTTTTTTTTTTGGGGGGGGGGGCAGTGTGGGGCCTCTGGAAAAGAAACTGGCTGCACCTGGAGAATTTCACAGATAAAACAGAACTCACAGCTCATTAGGTTCTCCCTTTCCTTCCGAGAGTTCTCTGTGACCACTGCAGCCCACTCCCTCAGCTTCAGTCTGCGCACTTTTTCATTTGTTTATTTACTCCATCACTCACGCCTTCACTCCACCAATGGTCCTGGATCCCCTGCTACTTGGCGGCCTCAGCACAGACACTGGGCATGGAAACTCTGATGCGTGTTTGTGGCCCTTGCCTTCAGCAACTCACCTGGGACTCAGCCGATTCCTCTTCCTCTTCCCCGTTATGTGTTGTTTTGAAGGTGAAGACCATCACTCATGTGTCTCTGTTTCTATTGCAAAGTTTAGCACAGGTCTGTTTACATACCCCTAAAATAATTACGATCAGATGGGCTGACTCTGTTTTTGTAACTGAAGACAAGAAACATACCAACCAGTACAGGCCACTGGCTGGTTACCTCCAAATGTTTTTGATCATGTACTCCCTTGGTACAAAAGTACATGAATAAAAATTGAGCATTGTTTCCCAACATACGCATATTTCTTTATCTATAAATTATATATGTGTTATCTGCCACCATGCTAACCTAATATGTCTAAATTTTCTTATTTTTATACAATAAAAGTATTTCCACACGTTCTCAAAAACACAGGGCTAAAATTGCCTTCCTTTTGTCCCTTTTTGTCCTCTCTGCCCTTTTTTTCCAAAATCCACAAGGACAACTAGCACAAAATTCTCATAAAAGGAAAGAGGGCTATGGGAACCACCGCCACCGTGAATTAAAAGCAATTCTTGCAGCCTCCTCCACCTCCTCTCCGCCTTTCATCTGGAGGAAATGTCACCCGATGGGTCTTGCTCACGTATCTCCCACGCACACACACCCATACCTCCTCAATCTGGAATGGAAGCCAAGTAAATACAGCTTCGTTACCCACTGCATAAATAATACCAGCCACAATGTAGCTTCCCAATGGCTCTAGATGTCCTCTCTGCACACTGCCGGAGAGAAAATAACTTTGAGCAAGTGTCATTTTGGCAGAGAGCTAACTCAGTGATTTTCATCTGGATGAAATAAGGAAGAACTATCAGCACTTGTCTATTACCCATGCAGGTGAGATAGGCATAGAAACCTCCGCTCCGTCAAATTGAATGGCCTCGTGCTTTAGCACTCTTAGACTCTGGTTTGACATCAAGATGTCTCAGGCTTTAAATGAAATGTCAAATATAATTTGGCTCTGGATTCCCAAGATATATGGTTGCCCTTGGAGAAAACTTGATAACTCAGCGTTCCTGTGTCAAATGTGTATCTACCTGATAGGGCACTCTATAAAGCCGGTCCCCCACTCTCCCTGCACCACATAAAACCCCTCAGCCAGCCTGATGAGCCAGGCTCCATTCCTTGCTGTAATGGGCATGGGACTCCACGAGGAAAATTTTTATGTCCACGAGGCAAAGACCACTGTTCAGAGTTCTCTTTGGGCCTCAAACTGCATGGAATATGACAGCCCGGTATTAAAATGCAGAAACTTGCAAAGTCTTTGGACAGAGCTGGCCAGGCCCACAACAGCTTATCACACATATTCCCTTCCTTTCAACGGCTTCTTTCTGAGTTCCGCATTTCACTGCCTCTAGTTTGGCATTAATTTTCTTAATTTGTGGGAGAATTAGACTCAGTCCCAAAATCCAATGGAAGAAAAAAAGTAAAGAAGAAAAAAAATATATATATATATATATGGCAGCCTGCTTCTTTAAAGCAAAAGAAACTCAGCCTAAATTTGGAAGGGCTGAGGGCCTGGTATTTGCTCAGGAGCTATTGGATACTAGAGATAGAGCAGTGAATGAGATCAAAAGACTCCCATTCTAGGGGCGCCTGGGTGGCACAGCGGTTAAGCGTCTGCCTTCGGCTCAGGGCGTGATCCCGGCGATCTGGGATCGAGCCCCACATCAGGCTCTTCTGCTATGAGCCTGCTTCTTCCTCTCCCACTCCCCCTGCTTGTGTTCCCTCTCTCGCTGGCTGTCTCTATCTCTGTTGAATAAATAAAAAAAAAAAATCTTTAAAAAAAAAAAAAAAAAGATTCCCATTCTAGTCCAAAGCGATTTTTGAAAACTAACGTGGTAGATAAAGAAATGTGACAGCCTTCGCCTTGAGAGTACATAAACATTTTAGTGGAATTTGACCTGTAATAAAGGGCTCTTCTCTCATTGATACATTGCAGTGTCAGAAATACCAAACTACAGCCGGTATGCCGAATGTAAATATGGCCGTGAACTATGTCTCTGGGAGGGGCAATCAGCCATCATATTATGAACACACTGACTGCTCCTTATTGAGCATTTAAAATGAGCCTGGCAGTTTAGATCCATTATCTCCAATCCTCAGAAGAGCAAAGGATGATGTTACAATTTGAATTGTATCCCCCCCCACACACACACAAAAATGGTGTTGAAGTCCTACTCCTAGTACCTCAGAATGGGACCTCATTTAGAAGCAGGGTCTTTATAGAGGTAATCAAAGTAAAGTGAGTTCACTGGGTTGGGGAGTGCTAATCCCATGACCAGTGTCTTTATAGAAAGGGGAAGTTTGGACAAGAGACAGACACTTATAGAGGAAAGATGACGATGATGTGAAGATAGAGAAGAATGTCACATGAAGATAGAAGATCGGAGTGATCCATCTACAACCCAAGAAATGTGTGAGCCCACCAGAAGCTAAGACAGAAGCATGGAGCAGATCCTTCTCCAGTGTCTTTAGGGGGAATATAGCGCTACAAACACCTTGATTTCAAACTTCTAGCCCCCAGAACTGTGAGATAATACACTTCCATTGTTCTAAGTCACCCAGTTGTTAGTATTTTGTTATAGAAGCACTAGCAAACTAGTACAGAAGGTATTATCATTACCATGTTACAGAGGTGGAAACTGAGGCAGAATTCAAATTCAGCTCTGACTCGAGCTCATACTCATGCGACCACAGCAATATTTCCAAACTGGCTTCCACAGGCCTAGGATTCATAGGTGCCCAGAATTCAAAGCTTTCAATCCAAAAAATTCTTAATTTTCTATTTGTATTTCAATGGTTTTTAAAATGATGAGTATATACGGGCTTATGTTAATGGCCATCTAATAACCAAACATGACCCCATGATTTCCGTGTCCAAGCTTATGTTTGGGTTAGTAATGGAGCTGGTTACAATTGGTACTACTTTAATTGTCACAAAATAATAAAAAAGGAGTACAGCATGTTTATTATGTAAATAATGATTTTGGCACAATGTGAAGTCCAAATAGCATCACAGCTGATTATGTGAAAAGAGGTCACAGTAGCTAAAACAGGAAAACTGTGGGCAAATTGAGTCATCATCACACAAAACATAATAGGACACTCATGCTGACCTCCAAAGGCCCGTGCTGTAGCAGCCAGAGCCATGGTGACACCGGCCATGATTTTTTTTTTTTCAAATACCATCATCATATATGAATAATATTGTTAATACAAATTTTATTGGACTGTGTATTTGCTCCTGTTTAATTAATAACTTTATTGTGTTTATTAACTGTGTTAAGAGCCAGGGGCATTAAAAAACATGTACCTGCTTTAATGATTGTACAAGAGGTAAAAGGATTTACCGACACATTACGTTGTGTTTTGTGGTCTGTGTCGCCCACCACTTCCATCCAGAGGGTAATCAGGCACTTTGTGTTCTCTCACATCAGGAGGATTTGTGGTGCCAGACTGAAGCTGCTCAGAGAACACATCACACAGGGACTTCTGTAAAACTTCACTTACTGAGGAAACATGCCGAGTATACCAGAGGGGATGGAAGGAGGCAAAAATCCTTGCTAGGGAGAGAGGATGAAGTAGAAAAAGTGATGTCAGATTCACCCAACTGTGGAAGGAGAAAGAGCTCTGAAGGTCCCTCAAGTAGTAGAAATCCATGTCTAATCCATGTCCCATCGGAACGAGGCGTAGGAGTAGGAGATGAGAGAAACAGCTGCTTCATGCACCTTGGAGAATTGGATCCTAGGAATTCTTGGGCCCCAAACATGGTCTAGAGGGAGCAGAGCAGTAGACTTGCAGTTGCCTTGAGAGCTTGGACAAGGCCACCTCATTGATAAATAGTAACGACGAATGGCTTACAGGCTTTGTCACAGCCTAAGACTCTCCCAAGAACTTTGCACAATCTTTAGTAGATGTGTTAGCTGAGACAGAGAGAACAATAATAAGACTAAGATTCAATATCCTGCTGGCCTGGCAGGTTAAGAGCTCAGAGTCTTATTTGATCTGAATGAAAGTACATAAAGTAATATATCCAGTACACTCAAATGTTCTGCATATCCATTGAATTGATGTTATAACTTAAAATTATCAAGGTCATTATTTTGGGTCTGAAGAAGCCTGAATGTTACTAGGTTTAAAATGCTTGGCATTATTCAGAGTTGCCTCCTGTGGTATCAACTAACAACTCAGCATGGGTTAGTCTACCTGCTAGCTAGCTGTCACCTTGGAAACCGAGGAGCGGAGCCCTGAGGGATGAGGTGAGTGGATTTATAGACTTAAATACCAATTTCAGATAACAAGAGAAGAAATGTCACAGGTAGCTCATGACTGATTGCCAAACAAGTTGCACAAACAGTATCTGTTTAAAAATAAGAGCTCCTTACATGTTCTCCGGTTAGAGTTTTATAGAACATTTCCATATACCTACTTCACTCAGTCTTACTGAGCTGGCCAAAAATAGGCTATAGCCATATGAACCTGCTTCACCACCACCAAATAAATACCCTGCCACCCACTCGCCAGTGTCTGTCACTCCTCTGGAGAGGAACACAGAAGGTGAAGAGACTCAAGAAAACACAAGACAACTGGGTATCTAAGGAAGATGTAGGAAAGTAAAATTTTGAAGGTAACTGCTATTATCTGGGGACCTGGACAAGGTTTTACCCCCTACCCATAGCCCTGAGTTCCACACAGCTCGTCAATCACTAGGCTCTATCTGAAGATCTTTCTCCAACCAGCCCTCCTCTCCATGTCTATCCTGCCTATAGCAGGCCTTCATTATGCTTCATCTACACAGGGCATAAGTCTCTTAACTGCTTTCTCTGCTTCCTTTCCGAAGCCCCTTCTGACTAGCAAATGACATGGTAGCGCCACATACCTACAGCTTGTCGGTGGCCCTCCCACCCCTCCCACAGTCCGATTGGCTTCTGCAGTCTTGACTGCCACTCCTCCCTCACAGACCTAACTTGCAGACTTGCTGTGCTTTGAGTTCACCAAATTCTCTGTCATCAAGCTTGTTCTCATGTCTCTGCCTAGAATTCCCTCCTTGCTGTCGTTCCTGACAAAACCCCACTGGTCCTTGTAGATTTCTCTTCCCCGACACTTGGCCACCTAAGACACTCCTGCCTCTCCCTCCCGTTGGACTTGTTTAGTGCCCGGCTCCTATTAATAGTTATCAGTGGGGGGCTAGGAATAGTTCGTATTTAATGGGACATCTCCCATTGTCTTAGAATCTGGGGTAAAACTGAGGACAAGAGATATGTACGCACACATTCTAGTGAGAAGTTGAAGACCACCTTGCTATCCAGGCTCTGTGAAAGAACGGGAAATGTGAAAGGGGTTTCACTGAAGGAACAGAAAGTTCTTGGCTTTTCTCAGCCAAGGGGCTGGAGGAAGGACTTGAAGAGCATCATTTACAGATTCTGGGGCAGCTGCAAGGGGAAGAGGCTGGAGTCCCACCCCCCAGCAGGACCCTTACCGTGCTGAGTCACAGGCTTCACAGCAGCCAGGGACCCAAGTGAAGCACAGAGTGTTCTTGGGAGAGCTTGAGTGAAGGGGCAATGTTGACAAGGAAGCTGAAAACTGCCTCCTCCCTGAACCCTGGCTGCACAGGGCTGGCCAGAGGAGCCCAGGATGGCAGGGGGAGGGCAGCGGGCAGCAGCGGAGCAGTGTCAGGCTTGACCTGTGCCTGTAAGTTTCCCGTGGACCAAGAGCATGGTGCAGAGGATCCACGGCAGAGCTGGCTGAGATCCTGCCCAAGAGCACTGGATGCCTCTCGACTGACCTCAGAGCTAGAAAGGGGCTGCCAGGAGTCATTCAGAGAATGCGGCCCCCACATCAGGAAACCACACTGCAGAAATCCTGAGGTTGGTGGTGCTGGGCAGGTGGACCTGTGGACAGCCTACCTCCACGCCTCGGGTAGCAGCTGTGCACCTGCTACAGGGGAAGGTCTGGTTCCTATCTTGCAAACCGTCAGTCGTGTGAATCACTGCCTCTCCTATCCTCGCAACACCCAATGCCTGACCTCACCTCTCCCACACCACCCCCAAGTCCTGAAGGAACATGGAGCAGGAGGGGGAAACATGGGAACAACAGGAAGAAACAGATCACACTCGTCCCCCTTGGTCCTCAAGCCACCCGTCCAACCTGCTCTGAGAGAAGCTTTAAATTAGACAAGATTTTGAAGTTTTAAAAAGGACAGAATTCGGCTTCTAAATACCTGGAAGGGACTCCACACTGTCTACAATGAGAAAAAGGGATGGTGCTGCTTCGGAATCCGCCCATGATGCCATCGAGAGGCAAGGAAGGGAAATTAGATAAAGCATGCTGAAGGAAATAAGCCATTTCCTGTTTATAATCTCCCAAGTTCGGCCCAAGTAATAAACTCATTTTATTTCTTACATATATATGTAGATGTGTGCACATGGATGTACGTAGGTACGTGTGTGTGTGTATAAAGGAAATGTATGCATATAAGTATGTATGCACACAGATATCATTTTAGTCTATAGCTTTTTGTAGAAAAAGACAGATTTGTTCATTTTTAGAGCCCCAGCCCCTGGCACAGCACTTACGGCAAGATGGAGCTGAAAGGGCGCCAGGTAGATACAGACACGTGCTGTCTGGCGCACCCCCAAGTGTCAGGCTGTCAGACGCAGCAACCCTGGGCCACACTTCGCTCTCTCTTCCCTCAACGGTCCCTTCCGATCAACGCTGTGACTGCAGGTGGAATCCTAAGAGGGCCTGCGGTCACTACAGAGACCTCTCCCATCCTTCCAACTCTACTTGTCTTCCAAAGGCCCATTGAGATGAGAGGATAAATCCCATGGCCAGGCTCATACACTCCCATGTCATTCACCCCCTTTGTCAGAGGGTTTCTACCTGTCAGCTGTGTTCAAATGACAAACGCATTCAATATGAAAATGGAACCTCCCATGCCCTCTTTTACAAAAACGACTTCTCTTACAACCAGGCTTGTGTGAGGTCCCCGCAGTACATGAAATTTCTGTGGAAAAACCTGAAGAGAAAATGGGAAGGGAAGAGGCTGCAGCACTGGAGTGTATTCCCCAGCGAACTACTTAAAGGTATTGTTCTAGGGATTCATTGCCATGCCACAAACTACCCCAAAAGGGTAGGGCTTTGAAAATATGTACATAAATTTTTACATGAAATTTAAGTACATGACTGAATAATATTAGGAAGAGGTAAACGTATATAAAAGCAAGTACTGCTCTCTCTTGGTTGGATTTAATTGTTCAAATCCAGAAAGAAATGGGGTATTCATGGTTAATAAATCATCAGAACCTCAAAAAAAAAAAAAAACAACCATTTTATTTGTCTCACATTTTTGTGAGGGTCAAAAATTTAGAAAAGGCTGGAATGGGGAGTTGAAATCTGAACCATGTAGCATCAGCTGGGGCAGCTGAGGAAGGAGGGTTCACATCCCATACGGTATCTGCCCTCACTGTGCTGAAGCCGGGGCTGCGTGCCTGCCAGTTGACTCTGGCTGATGGCTGGGAGCCCAGCTGTCTCTCCACTAGCTTGGGCTTCTCAGAGCAGGCGGCCAGGTTCCCCAGAAAGCGTCCCAAAAGCAAGGGTACCAAAAGGCACAGGCAGATGCTGTAAGGCCTTTTGTGACTAATCTCAGGAGTCTCAGAACATCGCTTTAGCCACATTCTTTTAGTCAAGCAAATCACCAGAAGAGCAGAATCAGACTCCATCTCTCAATGACAAGAATAACAAAGAATCTGTGGCCATTTTTTAAAAGATTTCTTTACTTTGAGAGAGAGAGGGAGAGAGAGAGAGAAAGCGTGCAAGCTCAGGGGGGAGGGGCAGGGTGAGTTTTAAGTGGACTCTGCACTGAGTGCAGAGCTGGACACAGGGCTTGATCTCAAGACCCTGAGATCACCACCAGAGCCGAACGCTTAACCAACAGCGCCACCCAGACACCCCTCTGTGGCCATTTTAATCCCCCACGGATGACAAGATGGGTTCCACGGAAAGGGAGGGTGGCTCCCTCTTCTGTTACTTCTTTCTTCACCTCGTCTTTGCAGAAACGTGGCACAGCATGGATAGGACAGCAAGATAAAAGCTGGGTCTTCATTACACCCAGAGTCAACTAACTGTTCTCATCTTAAGCAAGTCCTTTAAACTCCCCCTGCACATCAGAAAAGGTGCTGTTTCCCCAGGTTTCAGTGAACTTAGAGGCCACACGCTTACAGAGCATGGAAGCCCAACCTAGCCTCCCAGTCTGTTTGGTGTAAACACTGCTTTCACTGAGATATATGCACATAATTATTAAAGCATATATTTGCTTCACTGATACACTTAAAAACTGGATGATGCCATAGAACATTCAGAAATGGCAAATGGGACATGCATTCCAGCAGAACAAAACCGCCCAGAACTGAGGGTCCACTGCTTTCTGTAGACAGGCAGCCCCTCTCTGGTGCCTCCTTCACTTGGGCATGGTCCACACCAGGGCCAGAAGGCATCAGTCTTGCTTCTCTACCATGGGGTGTGATGGTTGCAAGCACACAGATGCTGGCTTCTAAGGCATGTATTCAAATTCCGGCTCTGCCACTTTGAAGCTGTATGACCTTAGGGAAGTTGCTGAACTTCTTGCTGCCTTAGTTTCGTTGTCTGTCTTACAGAGATGATAATAGTGACCTGCCTCACAAGGTTTTGTGAGGATTGAATGAATTTACATGTATTGTATTAATAATTGATATAATGTAATAATTAATATATTAATAATATATGTAGAATAGTGCTTAGCATGTATTATTATCACTTTCACAGTCCTATAATCATAGTAAGAATCAAATGAAAGGATTAATGTAAAATTACTTTGAAAATGTGTAGGCATACGCACGTACCAGACTATTACATTTTTATTAGATGCAGCACAGATTTTTTAAAAGTTGTTTTATCTTTTGTTTTAATTCACGTATAAGTAACATACAGCGTTCTATTAGTTTCAGGTGTACAATATAATGATTTGACAATGCTATACATTCCTCAGTGCTCATCAAGGTAAGTGTCTCTTAATTCCCCTTACCTGTATCACCCATTCCCCCCTCCCCGGCAACCACCGGCTTGTTCTCTGTATTAAGAGTTTGGATTTTTGTTTTTTTGACTCTTTTTTTCATTGCTGCTCATTTGTCTTGTTTCTCAAATTCCATAGGAGTGAACTCAAAGCGGCTAAAATCAAAAACACAAGAAATAGTAAGTGCTGACAATGATGTGGAGGAAGAGGAACCCTCCTGCAATGTTAATAGGAATGCAAACTAGCACAGCCACTGTGGACAACAGTATGGAGGTTCCTCAAAAAATTTAAAAGTGGAGGAGCGCCTGCGTGGCTCAGTCAGTTAAGTGTTCGACATTTGGTTTTGGCTCAAGTCATGATCTCAGGGTTGTGATATCAAGCCCCATGCAGGGCTCCGCACTGGGTTGGGAGCCTGCTTAAGATTCTCTCTCTGGGGACGCCTGGGTGGCGCAGTCGGTTAAGCATCGGACTCCTGGCTTCCGCTTAGGTCACAATCTTAGGGGTCTTGAAATGGAGCTTCGAGTAGGGCTCATACTCATCAGGGAGTCTGCTTGAGAGTCTCTCTGCTGCTCCCCCACTCGCTCTCCTCTCTCTCTCTCTCTCAAATAAATAAATCTTAAAAAAAAAGATTCTCTCTCTCTCCTTCGCTCTCTGCCCTTCCTCACCTCCCTCTCTAAAAAAAAAAAAAAAAAAAAGAATTACCATATGACCCAGTAATTCCACTACTGAGCATTCACCCCATGGTTAGTAGTTCTATTTTCAGAAAGCTCTTCCTTAAATTAAGCCTTCATGAAAGCCGTCATAACATCTTATCACATAACCGAATTTACTTACTCCAGTGAACTTCTGTGGGACTTATTTTCTGTACTTTTCCTCTGGCATCAACTTTATTTCTTCAAACATACACCATGTGTCAGACACAGTGCAGGGGATCAAAACCACAGCAGTGACTAGCACCCAATTCCCACATAAGAGTAGCTTACAGCTCAGCATACCTGCCGACAAGGATTGGAGATGCTCCGTGCAATAGCTATTTTACTCTTTCCTGCATAAAAGCAACACCACCCTTATTTCTCTCATGGGTTACCATTTATTAAATGCTTCCACAGACCTTATAGCAATTGATTCTCAGAAAGACTCTGTGGAATAAACTTTATTGTTCCAATTTTAAAGCAGGAAACTGAGGTTTATGCTGTGCTCTCTCCACACCATCCCCCTGACCCATTTTCATTGCCTGGCACAGGGCTGGACCCAGAGCACAACTGAAAAAAGGGTTCAATAAGTGAATAAGTCACACCAGAGTCAGTGAGGAGCTGGCGTCGTTCTGGCCAACACCGTTTTCAATGCTGCACAGCTAATTCAGTCCAAAAGCACTGTAGCCTATTAGAAAATGACAACCCAGATAGGAACAGTCTGAGAACAGAGGGCTCCAGGAGAAGCATCTCCAAGAAAACATGGAGATCATGAAATGTCTGATATGCTTAACTCTATAAAAGCCTTTAATAAGAAGCCACTAGATTTAGAGGGAAAATTAGCAATAGACATACAGAAAAAATGACTAAAATGAGGCAATTATAAATCTGGACAAAATAAAAAATATATATATAAGAAAGAAAACATAATTTATGTATAACCCTTGGCTCAGAGGTAAATGACACGAAGCATGTGCGTAACTGTATTGGGAGAACAGGAGGAGCAGAAGAGAGTGGTGGCAGAATGCTAACTCTTTGTCTGCCAGAACAAAGCCTGGGACAGAAAATCAAAGGGTGGTTGCCAGCGACTGGAGGGAATGGGGAAAGGAGAACGGTTGTTTCATGGGTACAGAGCTTCTGTTTTACAAGATGAAAGAGTTCCAAAGATTGGTCACACAAACCGTGCAAGCACTTAAGGCCACTGAACTGAACGCCTAAAAATGGTGAAAACGGTAATTTCATCTCAGGTGTACTTTACCACAATTAAAAAGTGTTTTTAAAATAAATGACAAAGATATCACAGCCCGAAATGTGATGGAGTCATAAGCAGACAACATTCAAATACTTCCGAACCAGCCTGGCACGGCTGTGGGATAGTCAGAAGGGACACATACAGTTAAACGGTGAAAAATCCAGCCACTTCCTGCATGCTTACTCCACAATATTCAAATCCAAGCTTTGACCTTTCGTATCTATATGACTGTTTCATGCTATGAGTACACAGTGTAATTCTGGAGGATTTGAGCCTGTAGCAGAAGTCAGGAGACCCAGCACATGATACAGCAGAAAGATCACTGAACCTACAACCAGAAGGCACCAAGTCTAAGCTTTGTTTCCTCTCTGCTCAGCTGAGTCACTAACCTTCCGTTGATCTGTAAACTGTGTAAAACGATCTTTACAGTGCTAGGAACATAATAGGAATTCAAGAAATATTTGTTGAATAAATCAAGAAAGAAAGCAAGCTTTAAAAGGATCATAAATATGAAAGGGTACCGTGGCTGTGTGTGGTGGGTGTTGGCTCTATCTGTAGTGATGATTCCACAAGGTACACAAACGTCAAATCATTATGCTGTGTGCCTGAAACTAAGACAAAGTTGTAGCCAGTATCGCCCCAAGAAAAAAAATGTAAAGCAATGACCATCCCCACCCCCGACAAAAAAGACAGAAAAGGAATCTGACCACTGAGATTTTTCCCAGCCTTCTCCAACTTGTTCAAACCTGATAAGACCTCCTTAATTTCCAAATTATTGAACAAAGGTGGGATCAACACTGTAGGATTTTCCTGAATCAGCTCTCCCCGTGAGTCACCCACTGAATTCAGCCCCTCAGGAAGTAAAACATAGAAAATGTAAAAACAACAAGAAGGTGGACACTAAATCCTGAGTCCCCTAAAGCATAAATCGGAAAAATAATACTGCCTAGGAGAGTTAGCTTCAGTGGGATACAGAGCTGGAAGGTACTGCATAGAATGAAGAAGTTTTTAAAGGGAGGTCTTCAAAATGGAGAGGTAAGGGCAACAAACAAAGGCCTTGTATTGAAGGAAAGCACCAAGGACAGACAGTCTTGGGGGTTCCTTTGGCTTTCTCATTCTGCAGCCTCCTCTCAGAATTAGAAATTGGAAAGACCACTGCACTGGTAAGTCCAGAGTCTTGGATTTAGTGATTCTGGCATTAACTAGTTGAATGAGCCCAGTGCAGCCCTTTTGATCCTTGTGAAGCTCAGCAGCTCCATCTGTAAGATAAGGAGATGGTTAAGATGGTGTCTCAGGCCCCTTTAGGTCTAAGGTTCTTTGAATCTGTTAAGTCTGTTCCCCTGTAGTATCCAAGAGTTTCACTATTAGTCAAACTTGTTGACAGCCACTTCTAAGAAACTGCTGGTAGAAAGGAGAACAGAGTGGGAGATGAGGCCATTTGGCTCAGAAAGTATTTCCTCAGTGCTCTCAGGCATGGGGAAGGGCTGTCCCTGACAATCTTACGGTTCATGAATAGTGCTCAGTGACTATTCACACACTTCTAGGGTCAAAGATGTACCTGGAAGACTGATATCCAGTAAAAGGCAAAGGGGAAAAGATAAGCTAACCTCAATCAATGAGGAACTGGGAAGAAGGAGGGTTCAAAGAGGTGAACAGATTGCAAGAGCTCAGCCAAAAGATCCAAATCACTCATTCACCTCTGCATTCATTCTTCCAACAGATACTTATTTAGTCCGTCTATGTAAAAATAATGACAACAATGCTGAAAAATACCTTTCTATTTGAATGGTGCTTTATTATTTTAAATGCAGTTTTATTTTGTAGTTTCATCTGATTATCTTAACAACCCTTTTGGGATATACACGTCAGGTTAGTATTATTCCTGCTTAGGAAGAGAACAAAACTTAGGTTGAGTTTAATGAGTATCACAGAAATAATTCACTGAAAAGTCAGAATTAAAATTCAAGTTTCCTTATTCCTGCTCTTACGTTCCTCCTCTAAAACACAGACATGACCATCTGCTCCAATAAGTTCTACTCTTGCCCCATCAAGAGGATGGACTTGGGCTTCACCATGTTAAAACCCTTCTTTCCTTCATTTGGCTACTTGAGAACAAAAAACTGAAGACAAAAGGCATATAAGGGTGAAAATATTATCCAAAACGAAGTGAGAATGTACATTTTCTTCCCAAGAGGTAAGAGACTGGTATTCCTGGACCATAGATGGACTCCCGGCTCTGACACCAGCTCTATATTAGCTTCTCTGGATCTCGGGCCTACAGCTCCCAAACAGGTGATCATGTTTTCCCAACCCAATGGAGAGCTTGGTTTCTAGTATCGAATCAGGTAGAATATGTAGAAGCTCCTTGAAAACAAGAAGTGAAGTCATAAATGTGTGGTGTGGTTATTATGGTTGTTAAATGCGTGGTTGGGAGAAGATATAATAGCCAATGTTGGCTTGACTTCAGGCTTAGAGATCAAGCAAATCCAGAGGAGAGGAATTTGGATACAACTCCTACCCAAAGGAGCAAATTCCATAAGCAGCTCAATGCCTGGAAAATAAGGAACAGTTGGTCTCACAGCTTGGCTGGGCAGCAGAGTTGGCAAGTACCCTCGGATCATTGTGCTCCGCCTGGTGAATCGAGTGTGCCTCGCCAGGGGCTGGACATTAGCCTCCTCCTGGCCGGAGAGAAGCAAGGGAGGTTGTGACCACCTGTTCTGCTCAGGATGTCATTGTACCTCTTGCACATCTTGCCGCAAAGGCAAACAGAGTCTAAGCCAGGTCATAGGCAAAATCACAAAGCAGAAATCCTCCGCCATCATCCTCCCCCATTTCTTCTTCAATCTCCCTGTTTCCTCACTTCATAGTCCCCTCGAGGTGCCCAGGGGCCCCTAATAGCTCACACCTATGACACCAGGGGCCCTTCAAGCCAGCCTGTGGAGGCAGCAGCCTGTGCTCTAGATAGTTCTGCTCCTTGCCCCCAAATTCACTGCAACTGCCCTGTTCCTTCCTTGCCCTGCTCTCAGCAAGCTGCCAGCTAGAAACTAATAAGTAGCTCACACTGAAAAGCTTCTAAAAGATGATCAAATGTAAAAGTAACTCCTCTCAGGATCACTAGTATAATATTAAACTTTTACACAATTTTTCCCAAAAGAAAAAATTCATGAATATCAAATGGATTATTTCCAGGAAAATCAGTGGCATCACAGGGCTGACATCTTGAGGCTAAGGCTCGAGGAGTAAGGGGAGAATTCTACTCACTCTCCTTTAAAAACCTTGCATTTTAGGTCCTGATAAAGTTCCCCTAAAAATGTAGAATCATTAAACAAAAGCCAAAAAAACAAATATGAAGCATACATAACAAAACATTAGCATCCATCAGTTCTAAATAATGGGTAGATAGAGATTATATTTCTCTTTTTTGAAATTAAAAAAAAACCACGTTAAATTGTCTCTGGAAACATCAAATGAGTAGTGCAATGTTAGTAAGACAAGTGGCTTGGTGGCTGATGTCTACAGAGGACTCAGTGACACATGTGCCAACTCTGGCTGTGCATCTTGCTTCAGTTCTTTTTAACAAACTCTTCAATACATTAAGATGTGAGGTTATTAGGGGTTTCACTGGCCACTGGGAATATCAGTCTCCTCTAGAACACACCTGAGGGTCTGAAACCAGCCTTATTGTTCTGTACGAGCACTTGTTCCATCTCTCTACAGGGTGACCCATACTGGACAGAGACCCAAAGACGCAGCCCGTAGTGGGCACTTGTTTTCTTTCAAACACCTGACATCCTTCCCTAGGTGAACCACCTCATCCCCATTCCATATGGTTCTAGTTTGAATCAGTTCAGGTCCTCCAAGAAGTAGACACCAGGTCTAGATGAGTAAGCAAGAGATTTCTAGGAGGAAACTCTAGTGGAGGATTAAGGAGAGAGAGCAGAAATGCGTAGTGAGAACCTTCATTTTAGACCCTGATAGAGGTCTGGCATCTATAAGAGAAGAAAGGGAAGGAATAATTGGGTAGAAAGGGCCTCAAACTACAGGGCAGTTCTGAGAGTCTCAGCCAGACCAATGGTGGGGGTGGGGGAGTCCCCTGAACTCACGAGAGCCCATTAGAGGAATCCCTCACCCTCACTGGGCTTAGTCATTGGCTGGGAGCAGCCCAGTGAAAATGTGGCCCGGCCTGAATGGTGTAGTAGATCCGAAGGAGCAGCGGCTGGAGGCACTCAGTCAGCTACGCTCCCCCCAGAAGGAGCTCTAGACAGGAGGTCCGCCTAGGACATCTCCATGGCTGCCATATGGTGGGCCTGTCAATCATACAACCCAACACACCAAGAGAGGGACAGAGGAGCCAAGCAACACCACTTAGAGCCCATCTCTGGAGCTGATAAGCAGATATTAGAAGGAAGCAACTCCTGTTCCCACTGAGGAATCCACAAGGCCATCAACTTTTCATGGCAAAAACTGGAAGCCGAACTGCATCCAGGACAAAACAAGACCGAACCACAGATGAAAACAACATTCAAACTGGAAAGCCCTGAAGCCCAGAGTCATTAAATATCTACTTCTCATTTTTTCTCATTCTAGTTTGAGCTGTATTTCTGCTATCCTGAAAATAGCTATTTGCCTAATACCTGCATGCTTCCACTGTCATTATCATAATAGATCAGATCTTGAACGGCCCTTGACTCACCTAGTCCTTACTATACATTATAATAATCCAAGGAATTTTGTTTTGATACCTAAATTGAACCCCACCCTAGTCCAATTTGAATCAGAATCTCTACAAGTGGAGCCCACCTGTCAGTTTTGTTGTTTTTGTTTTTAACTCCCCAGGTGATTTTGATGTCTACCCAAGGTTCAGAACTACTGGTCCTATCAGACCCTCATTTTGCAGATGTGAAACCCGAGGTTCAAACAGACAAAGTGACTTGTCCAAAATCCACAAGTTCTCAGAGATAGAGCCAGGAATTAAACACAAATTGCCTTACTTCTAACCTGATTTTTTTAAAAACATGATATGTCATCTTACCTTTGTTCTTTAAGAAGTCTATGTTACTCTTGTCTCTCCTAGTGCCTGGAGTTACTTATTTAAGCATCAAAACAGGAAGAAGTTACCCCTCTCTGAAACAAGACCCAAGTACAAAACAAACAGTGCATTACTCCATCAGCACAAGTCACTATCTCACAGTGCCATCCTCTCCTTTACAGCCGTCAGCTGCTTAGCACTGGAGAAAGAGAGAAGAGGGATTAAAGATGGAGCCATGCCATCATGGAGAGAATTACGGAACAGGAAAGGATTTTCAGTTTTCACTGTGGCTGCTCTCGCACACAATGGCCAATGGTTTTCTATAGCCTGATATAAAGATGCATCTCCTTTCCTCTTGGGAAATAATGATTCCTACAACTCAAAACCCAATTAACAAGTAACATTACTCAGGTTTTTGTCTTCTGAAAAACCACCCTATTTCTGAGTCCTCTTGTGATAGGCATTTCAACATCATTAAACTCATTATCATTTAAAATGTTAGAAGAAAGCAGAACGCAAATTTGTGGTGTCACTGCAACTAAGCAAAATGAATTTTAAAACAAAGTATGAGTTAATGATGACTACATCTGGGTGATGGGGTTTGGGATTTAACACAACATGGCAGGGACCAAAGTAAAGGAGACCATGACCAAAAATCTAGGCAAGCTGAGGGATGAGATGATAGTCAATGGACTGAGGACAGTTACCAAGTCTAGGGCAAAGGTGAATGGATATAGCGGGAAGACCCACAAGGCCTGGGGAGATCAGGAACATATCAAATTCCTCGAAAGGGGAGTCATGTTTTGTTCTGTTTTGTTTTGGTTTTAAATGATATATTTCTTTTTGTTTTTATTTATTTATTTATTTATTTTAGAGAGAGCACGCACGGTGTGGGGAGGGGGGATAGAGGGAGAGAGAGAGAATCTTAAGCAGACTCCACACTCAGTGTGAAGCTCAACGTGGATCTCACAATCCTGGTATCATGACCTGAGCCGAAATCAAAGAGTCAGACGCTTAACCAACTAAGCTGCCCAGGCACCCCAGGGGATTCATGTTTTAAGGGAAAATGGTTTCAGTTGCCAATGCAATGACAATTCTACCAAAAAGTTTTTTCTTGAAGGATACAGTAGAAGCATTATACATTATGACTCAGTGCCAAGAACGCCTGATTCTGTCACTAACCGGTTTTGTGACTTCAGAGAAGGCATTTCACCTTTCTGGGCCACAGTGTTGTGACTCTAAGATAAAAGAGGTGGACTAGATCAGTCAACGAATATTTTTTGAATGCCTTGTTTGGGTGCTGGCCATAGGGCATTCAGTTCCCTGTTCTCATGTAACTTAGTGGGTAATGGTTTTTAAGCATTTTGATATAATTCGCGGTAAGAAATACACAAATATATTTTAAATCAAACACCTGTATGGGCACATAAAAATAAAAATTCCATGAAAATTCTACTAATCTCATTATATGCAGTACACTTCACTGTACTGGTCTATTCTATTCTAATTTTTTTAAATGCTGTCATTAAATTGATTTCATGCCTGACTAAAGGGTTATGACCAGTGGTTTGCAAAACATCATTCTAGAGGATACGCTCTAAGATTTCTTACAGGCTTTTAAATCAATGATTCCATCACTCCTCTCTCATCTCTTTAAGCTTCTCCAAGCAAGTGACCATTTATTTAATTTGTGTTTAAAGTTGGGCCTTTTATAATCATGTGGACAGTCAAAGTGACCTCCTAGATTCAGAAAAGATCCACATATGGAGTCATTTTGGTCAGAGCACACAATATTATTTCTAACAAGCCTTATTTACTGACTTTCACGAGTTTCCTGATGTTGAATAGCTTTGAAATGCCCTTTTCCCCCCAAATTTCATGTTCTCTTTTTTGTTGTTAGAGAAAATCCACATTCCCCCAACACCTCAACTTCACAGAAAAAAGAAACACTGCCCACAGCAGAAAGTATATTCAAAAATAACATATCGACCAGGTATTTCCAGAATGCCTTTCTTCCCTTGTCATTTTGCCCCAGCAGAGCTGGGTTATCTAAGAAATAGTGCTTGCACCAAAGGGAAAGGTACTTTTGAAACACAGCTGTGCAATAGGAAAAAAAAAAATTGTACTTTCTGATAAAGAAATTGTGCTTTTCTTGTTTTATGAAGAACAGATTGGGCCAAAGATGATCCTCCATTTTAGTGTTTGGTCAGCTGCTTGTTAGTTCCCCAAAGAAGGGAATTTCTAAAAGGTGGAGAATAAAAGGAATTTTTCAAATGTGTGTTACTAAGATGTGACACACTCACAACCAAGAGGCCCCAACTCTCTCTGTTCCTTAATTGGGCAGTGTGGTCTGATGGAAATACCATGGAATCAGAGACAGAAGATAAGAATTTGAGTCTGGCTTTTCTTACAAGTAGGTTGATACAAATAATGACTAAAAGCCTTTATTCCCCCACTGAGAAATTTACAAAATACATGACATTCATAAAAGATAATAGAGCAAAGAGGTTTTTTTTAAGAATTGCATAACAACTATGGAATCTCTTGCACCTAGGAACTCCACAAATGTCAGCTCCCTCTCATCACGTGTGTCAAATAGGTGCTCTGCCAATGAACAGAAAAGCCAGAGGTCAGTGGAGGCTGGGGGGAGGGGGTGGTGATATGGAACCATCATACTGAAAGCTTGGAGCAATCCAGGTGGATGGTTGGAATTTCTAGAATCCATGGGGAGGGGACTCTGGCAATCATCTCACTACGCAAACAGTGAAAAATCATTCAGCTGAAGTCATAAATAATGATTTGAATCCCACATCTTGTGCTTTCTAACTCAGATCTATGCCAGATTCCATTTCATGCAAATCTCATCCCTTCATGTATTTACTAAAAAAAAAAAAAAAGGTTAATGTTGCCTGTCCTACCTATATAACCACCTTGTTTTGTTAAAAGCTATGGTTCTGATAAGAGAATTTTATAAACTGTATAGTGTCTTAGAATTCAAATTAATAATATTCTTTCCCGAAACAAGCATCGAGGACCTGGGCTGGAGTGTGTGGACCCAACTGTGAGTAACCCAGCTGTTTCTCTCCAACTGCCCGCAATGAAGGTAAATGTGAGGCGAGAGCTCGGTGAGGTTTCACCAACAGTTGATGTACAAGCAGATTCGTGAGAGATAAGAAGTAGCTCACTAGTTATGTTACTAGCATGCAGCAGGGTTGGGGGAAACACGGCTGGAGGCAAGATTTAGGAGATTTCCAAAAGAGAAATAACATAAGCAGAAATCTACAGTTAGGTCAATTCAATCACATGGACTTTCCTCAAACTGGGGAACCAAGATGAATGTGCCATAGGTTCTGCCCCCTAGATAAACAAGGTCAGGGTACATCCCATGAGAGAGCCATGCCCAGGATGCCACAGGTGAGTCAATCAATACATAAAAATGTAGCCAGATGACACAGAGAAGTAGATCACATCCCAGAACAGGAAACCAGCCTGTATGAGTTCATGAGGACATACGAGAGCATGTAGCATGCAGGGAAGGAAAATGGCCAATTTGGGGGAGATAAAAGAAGCCAACCTATCTGTTCTATGTTCTATAAACATGGCTTGTGCACAGCTTTCAGGAGACAGCTAATGAGTTTATTCTTTATCCTGTGGGTGGTGGGGCACACAACAATCTTCTGAACAGACAAATGATAGTATTAAGGAGAATAGTTCCAGTAGCAGTGAGCTGGACATATTAAGGTGGAGAACTAGAGCCAGAGAAGACTGGTTGCAAAATAAAGGCTGAAAAAATAAGCCAGGCCTGTGATGGTGAGAGCCCAGACCAAAATAGTGCCAGGAGAATGCAGAGCTCAGGCGTATTTTTCTCATCTATCAAATGGAGGTGGAGTGCTTTCATAGTATCCATTGAAGACATTAACTAACATGGATTTCTTTCATTTTAAAATTCTGATACCAGGATATTTTCTGCTGTTTATTCCTCAGCATATAATTAAAAAGATCGACATCAGAGCCATTAACACTGCAAGCCTGGGCCTGAACTGGACCAATGAGGAGCCTGAGGCCAGAAAACAGAGAAGACTGTCTTCAATCAGCCAGTCTTGGTGGCCAGTAAGGAGAACAGCTCCATTCTTGTGACTCCAGAGTATCTCTTGTCACACCAGCATTTCACTCTAGAAACCATCCATCATTTTCCTGGGAGAGCAAGAAGCAGAGCGAGAGTTGCACAGGTGGATGACGGGTGGAGGACACTCTCAGTTCTTGGCTCTCCCGGTTATTCAGAGTGAGAGGCAGGAACCTTCCACCCTCAGGCTCTGCCATCCCAGATCACGCATCTACTATCAAACAGTCACTGGACCCTGCTGAGAAGCAGCCCTGATACCAGATGCTGGAAATGCAAAGATAAACCCATCCCAGGCCTGTGACATGTCTACAAGCAGCCCTTACGAAGGTGAGCAGCACTTTGCAGACTCCCATGGCCAGTACAATCTGGAATTCCCTCTGCCACTGCTATGTCCGGAATGCTATTCACAGCATCAGGCCTACTCCCTGCGTTCTAGTGAACACAGACTTGAACCTCAGTCTCCCTTGGATGATATCCCTTCAAGCCTGCCTTATCAGTTCCTCTCACTGGGACCTAGGTTGTGTCCCTGAAATCTTTAGCTCCTGACGGGGATCCGGCTTGCAAGCAGACAGCTTGCCACGGGTCTGACTTCGAACATCTTTACTGCTCAGACACTCACTGCTCATATCGGAATCTCTTGGATTCTACTTGAATTAAATCTCTATTTGCCATGCATGTGTAGTATCCACACATTTTCACTACAGATGGCTCCTTTGGGGTCAACTTGGCCAATTCTGTCAGTCCTCACAGTGCCTGACCCAAAGTACCCAAGCTACTCCTCTTCACATGCTCCCTACTGCAATCCCAGAGATGCCTCAGAGCAGGACCATCTGGGAAAGGACAAAAGCAACAGGTAGGAAGACAGCATTTCCCAGAAAACCCAGAATAAAATGGGGCTTTCCCTAAACACTGGCAGCAAAGTACCAAGAAGCAGAAGAAAAGAAAGGGCGGTACTACACAACGTGTTGAGCCCCCGAGACTAGAGAAACCCAGATATACGGTTGTTTGGACACGGGGCTTCATTTTTAGTCTAGGCTTGGCTGTCCTAATTAAGCTGTTTGGGTTATTTACATGGAAGTGTTGAGCTGTTGTAGGGATTCTTCACCTACAGCTCCCAGGTTTATTTGTGTTCCAACTGATCACTATGGTTCTCCGAACACGATGAGAAGTAGAACAGAAATAAACCAGCCAGAACCATCAAAGGGGGGCTCTTCCCTCCGCTAATGAGCCGCCACAGCCAAACAAATGACGCTTTCTGATAATGCACATATATTGCCGTAGCCATGGAAACATACTTAGCAACAAAGAAACCTTGACCTTTTCCCATCTGTTTAGAATCTTCACAATGACACATTAATTTCAACATATGAAAACAAAAAAAGAAGGGCACAAATGTTACATTTTCTGTAATTCCCAGGCAGCAACTAGCCAGTGTGTATACAACTCGTAGAGGAGGAAGGGAGGTTGCTGTTAGTTCTAGCCCAACACCCCAAAGTGGGACCCAGGTGACATTTTACTGGCATTAAGCAAAATAACTCAAAAATGCTCTGCAGCTTACCAAGAGATTCCTGGAAAGGCTCCAAAATTGGGCCAGAGATGGACAGCTATGACAGCAAATGCTAGCCAGCGTAAATATTCCCAAGAGACAATAATGGAGATCTCCAGAAACTAATATTCTGTGAACACTACAGCTATCTTTCCATGCAAGCTATTGTTAGCAGCCTAAGGCTGAAGACAATTGAGACAGATTCAGTTCAATTCTATCCAATCCAATAAACATTTCAGGAGACTGTGTCTGTTTTCATTGACGGATAAGAATTGGATATAGAAGAAGTAGACAACACAGGTTCTGCCTCTAAAATAGTACATTTTTTGTAAATAAAGAGATTTTAACTCACTTGAATCAATTACAAAAACTCTGTGAAAGGCAAGATGGATGTTGCAGGAAGAATAAGTGAAGGCCCCTGTATGAAGTGTCGCCTGAGCTAAACTTGAAGATATCGGAACATTTTTCAGTAAGATAACTGTCATATGGGTAGAGAGATGAGTCAAAGATGTATTTAACTCTTTAATAAAGGAACCAGCAGGATGGCAAAGCCAATTTGAAGGAGTTGAGAAACTGATAAATGTCAGTGGAAAAAAAGAAGATTACAAAGTTAGATTGAAAACTGGTTAATGTCCTACAGGACAATAAAACCATAGCCTCTGGAGGGATATTTTCCACTTAATAAAAATCATTTGCAACACATAAATCTTCCACAATTTAGCATTCAGTATTAGAGAATCTAAGCCTTAATCAAATAATAAATAATAAACCAAACAAAGTTACCTTCCTCCAGTGCGTGAGATGACCCTTGGGTGAATGTGTTACAAAATGCTCTAGGATGACACTGAAAGGGGCATGCCAGCTTCCTTCTGCCTTATTTCCAAGTTTTGGATAATCTTCCTTAACAAAGACAGAATGTAAGTAGAGAGCGACAGTGGAAAGGAACATCTTTAAAACTGAAGGAAGAACTGGAATGACAGGGTCATTATTCAACCCTCCACTCAAGTGCATTGTTAGGAGAAAAACATTACTCTCAGCCATGCACTAAATAAGAGCAAACAGAATTCTGAGAAATACAGGATTGAGCAGATAATCTTAACAGGATTAGAAGAATGTCGAGAATCCTTTTTTCTTCCATTTTCTAAAAATCCTTGTGGGTAGATTACAAACAGACTGATAATGGGGTAGGAAACCACTTCTGAGAATTACAGACTCCTTAGGGGGGAAAAAATCGAGAGCTACATACAAAAAGGATTTTGATCTATTTGGTGCTATTTCCCTTACAGAAATATGAAATACTCAACACCTGCTACTTCTTCAAGATTTTATTTATTTATTTGAGAGAGAGTAGGGGGAGGGGCAGAGGAAGAGAAACTCAAGCAGACTCTGTGTTGAGCATGGAGCCTCAATCTTAGGACCCTGAGATCATGACCTGAACCAAAATCAAGAGTCGGACACTTTACCGACTGAACCACCGAGGCGCCCCAACACTAGCTCTTTTTAATTAAGAGCTAATATTAACACATTCAATACAACCAATATGTTCTGAAAATACATATAACCCTTCAATTTCATGTTTATGCAAGTTGGACGGGAAGAAAGAAGGGGGATAGGTAGGAAAAGGCAGAGAAAAGGAAAAGCAGAAACGAGAACCATGAGCAAACTGTCAGACTGGAATAGAACAAAGATGGGGGCTGGCTGGAACAGAGGACGGGGACAGCAGAGAGGGGGGAATCAGGAAAAGTCACAAGTAAGGAGAAACAGATACAGAAGACATTTAACATGAGATGAGGTTAAAAGAGCAAAGTGAGAAGGGGCAGGCAGAAAGGGTAGTTCAGTAGAGTTGTAAGCAAAGGCAAGCGAAGTTTCCACTTGCCCTCTGCTGTCTTTGTCGTGCTGCTAGAAGCAGGGATCCCTTGACTGACCATTACTCAAGGTTCTTCAGTTACTCTCTTCCTTAACCCCAGAGGGGGAAAACTGTATTCTATCCCACAAGAGAACAGCACACCGCCTGAATGAACTCAGGCTGGAGTCTGAGACTGATTCCCTGAGGTAAAAGGTTTCTGCTTCCAGAGAAACCGAGCAGCTGAGAAGAGGGGACCCATGTATGTGACCCCGCAGAGCTGTTACCTGACTCCGTGACCTAAGCAAGTCCTGGGGCCCTGGCCATCTTCTCATGTGGCAATAGGAACGGGGCCGTATATTGCAAGGACGTAATCAAGTTCAAGTGAAACAACAGAAGAGAACACATTGCCAGAGGGTGGTAGCCTGCAGTCCCCAGGCATGACGGCTCTGGTCTGGACGGAGAGGGCCAAAGACCACATTCTCAGGGGACAGGATACACTCGATGATTCCACAGCCCCTTCTGTGCTCGGGCTGCTCTGACTACACCCTCTCCCACTTTACCCTGGGCTCCAGACACAATCAACCCTGCCTTTAAGTGGTTAGTACAAGTCAGAGGCTGGCTCCTTGGAAGTTTTCTGCTTTTAATTTCTGTTTAATGACGTATTGGCCAGGGCGCTATCACATCGTCTTACTTAACAGCCTTTCCTGGACAATAAACTGTGCTTGGCACCCACCTCGGCCCACAAACCCTACAATTAAGTGATCGTTTGTCCTCGCAAGCCTGACAGAAACAGGAGTCTGAGGCGGGCTGGGAGGAACCCAGATTTATTAAAGTAATAAATAACCTGGAAGCCCCCACCAAGCCGCTGCCTCCCCTCCTCTTATTTACTTCCTTTTTGTGGCTTCTGAGATGGGGATATGGGGGCACTTAATTGCTTGGAAAGAAAGTTGCCTAAAAGCTGCATAGCACTCTCATCCCAGAAACAATAAAATAAAACTGGGAGGCTTTAGGGCTACAGCTTAATAACGGCTCTGCGGCTGCCTGGGCTGGGCTTCTTGGCAAGCACTCACTCATTCTATGTTTCTAGAAGAGCAACACTCACTGCTGCACATAAAGGCACTCACTGAGGCGGACGGCCATCGTGCCGGCCAGAGGGAGGCCGTCCAAGATGAGGTCCTTATTCATCTTGTCATTTGTTTTGTTGTTAATGATAAGGTGTTTCTTGGATGTGGGTTTTTTTTCTGTTTAATTTTGTTTTTTCAAAAAAATCATTTGGCAAATACTATCTTAGATATAGAAATTCCTGCTATTACCCTGTACTTAATATTTTTAAATGTCATTTTTTTCTCATATGTTCTATCTCATTTGATCACAAATTTTAAAATTATCACAAAACATAGGTGCATGGCCAGAACTCATCTTTCTAGAATATTCTTGTATCCAAAACTTTGTAACATTATATATTTCTCTTTTTTAAATTCAATTTAGTGAACATGTAGTGTATTCTTAGTTTCAGAAGTAGAATTTAGTGATTCATCAGTTGCATTTAACACCCAGTGCTCATTACATATAATATACATAAAAACATTAAGTAAACAAAGCAGTTTTCTAGAAAGTCAAAATAGACGCCACATACAGACATCTATCTATATTTATATGTACACGCACTCTCACATACGACTCACTTTTACACATAATTCTCACAAATGTATTTTATATTTTCTGAGTCCCTAATCTAGAAAGTAATAACCCTTCCTACAGGCTCATTTTTAGAGACACGTCACTCCTCTTCCTACCTCCCTTGTCCAAATTAAGTTTGTGAAATTTACATAACGTAAAATTAGCCATTCTAAAGTGAACAACTCAGTGACGTCTGGCACATTCACAATGTGCCACCACCTCTGTCTAGTTCCAAAACATTTTCATTACCCCAACTGTGACAGTAAGAACCTCTACTCAGTGACGTGTGTATCAACCACGAACATAGCCTGAACTCTAGTATGTCAATAACACTGAATCAGGCATACAGGGAGTCAATGATTAAATCTCATGGCCAATATAAATCTAGTTAAAGAACTCTAAGAAGCAAACTCAGGAATGTTTTCCTTTGGGATATTACCCAAAGGAAATATCAAACTTTTGGATCCTTGAGCCCAAAAAACCATAAATTGATACTAAGATCATTTCATTATTCAGTATTTTTCTTTGCTGTTCTCTCTTTTCCAAGCCATTTGCTCTGATAGCATTACACCTGACCAAGGTAAAATGTCAAGTGTGGCGGCTGCTGTGGAAATTAGGAAACTTCTCAAACACCAGGGATCTCGAAGCAAAGCCAGCTTAATTAGCAGTTTTCCTCATGTCCTGCCAATATTTTTTTAATCTATTAAAGAGAGACATCTAATTATAACCTGCAATTCTTTTCTTTTGGGATGTTTTACTTTCATCTTTGGCCCTCTAATATAGTTGATATAAATTATAAGGTATCGTGCCTTTCAAATCTGCCAAGTCTATAGATGTTGCACATGAGAAGGAGGCCCCAAGGGCCTATAATTGTATGAAAAAGTCTAGAAAAGCCCCACTCCACAACTGTATTTATGAGGAACCACCCAATGCAACTATCTGAGTTAAGGTCACATAGTACAGGCAGTTGCAGTGTATTAAGGGGTTAAAACTGCAACGGGATGTGGAATGTTGCAACAGAGAAGAGGTTCTCCTCTCACTGTATAAGCCTTGTTCATAATTTATATTTCAGAGATAGGATGGAGATGTCCACATCTGGCTTCTGCATCATAATATAAATTATATGAATCAGAAAGTTCTTTTACTTCTTATAAGTTACTCCAGGGCTACTGCAAAAGGAGTCTTGATTTGAGGATCAGAAAATAGCAGCTCATTTTTAAGGAAGGACTAGAAGTATGAAAACAAACACACATACACACACCCTATGTCCAAATGACCCAACTCTATCACCTTATAAAATACACAGTGCTCACCACAACACATACCCTCCCCAATGTCCATCACCCAGGCATCCCATCCCCCAACCCCCCTCCCCTCCAGCAACCCTCAGTTTGTTTCCTGAAATCAAGAGTCTCTTATGGTTTGTCTCCCTCTCTGATTTCATCTTATTTCATTTTTTTCCTCTCTTCTCCTATGATCCTCTGCCTTGTTTCTTAAATTCCACATATCAGTGAGATCATATGATAATTGTCTTTCTCTGATTTACTTATTTCACTTAGCATAACGCCCTCTAGTTCCATCCACGTCATTGCAAATAGCAAGATTTCATTTTCTGATGGCTGCGTAATATTCCATTGTGTATATACATATCTTTTTTTTTTTTAAGATTTTTTATTTATTTATTTATGTGACAGAGAGACAGCCAGCGAGAGAGGGAACACAGCAGGGGAGTGGGAGAGGAAGAAGCAGGCTCCCAGAGGAGGAGCCCGATGTGGGACTCGATCCCGGAACGCTGGGATCACGCCCTGAGCCGAAGGCAGACGCTTAACGACTGCACTACCCAGGTGCCCCTATACACATCTTCTTTATCCATTCATCTGTTGACGGACATCTGGGCTCTTTCCAAAGTTTGGCTATTATGGACATTGCTGCTATAAACATTGGGGTGCAGGTGTCCCTTTGGATCACTACATTTGTATCTTTGGGGTAAATACCTAGTAGTGCAATTGCTGGGTCCAGGGTAGCTCTATTTTCAACTCTTTGAGGAACCTCCATACTATTTTCCAGAGTGGTTGCACCCGCTTGCATTCCCACTGATAAGTCATCTGATCTTTATAAACCTGGTTTTCCCTATCTGTGATACATGAAGAGTAATTCCTTCGTTGACTATTTCACTAAATTGTATTTAATACTGTCACTTGCACTGATCAGTTCTCTGTACCTCACTTTCCTTTCACCACATGTAAAATGAGAGGTTGTTTTTATCTCTAAATATCCTTCCAATTATAACATTCTTTGCATCTATGAAAGTAAAATTAATCACTCTGAGCATTGGATACCTGAGGAGGAAGCTAGTTTAGCTTCAGAGAAATTCCAGGAGCAACTGAATTTGTCCTTGGAAAAGTGGTGGGATTTAGTGGAAATGAGAGAAGGGAGTCAGTTTATTTCCATTGGCCCTGGGAGAAAGCTAAGACCAGACACTGGACAGTTAGTTATTCTAGTTACATCTTTTAGCACTGTTGGCATTAAGTATTAATTGTAGGACGCAACTAGATGTGAAAGAAATATATATTTTCGTTGCTTGGTAATAAGTATTTCTTGAAGATTATCATGAATACGTCTAACTTCATCTGAACCCAGGCTTTTTTCATTTCCTGACATTTATATTCTAAATTATATTCTAAACTTCGTTTCTTATTTTTTGTGATTTTTCGCCCTTTTAAGGATGCCCATGGGACTTCTGCTTCTGGCCAAGATGGAGTAACAGAATTTTAAAGGTAATGTACTAACAATTTTCAAGAGATCAGGCATCAAGCAATGGAGAGTGATCCAAAGGACAAGAAACATATGACCATCTCAGATTACTGCAAGAGTGTGCCCAGACAAAATGGTATTCAGGTCCCACCTAACAAATTTTAAAAATTATACCCAAAAGGATCAAACTATTTCCAGGTAATTTAACTGTGTACTAAAACAAAGTTCAAAAATATTTATAAGAATACACAAATATCCAGCACCCCCAAAAATAAAATTCACCATGTTTGGCATCTAATTATAAAAGCCAGAGAATACAACCCCTGATAAGGAAAAAAATAAAACAACTGAACTAACCTATAACTAGCACAAATGTTATAATTAGCAAGTAAGAACATAAAATAGTTATCATAGGGGTGCCCGCTTGGTGCAGTCAGTTAAGCAACGGACTCTTGATTTCAGCTCAGGTCATGATCTCAGGGTCATGAGATCAAGTCCCACGTCGGGCTCTGCACTCAGTGCAGAGTCTGCCTGTGATTTTTCTCTCTCTGTCTCTCCCTCTGCCCCTCCTGCTTGTGCGCTCTCTCTCTCTCTCTCTCAGATAAATACATAAATCCTTAAAAAAATAGTTATTATAACAAGTAGAAAATCCTGACATAATATAAAAAACAACCATAGGAAGACTGTGAAAGGTATCAAGAATACAAGGACTTGAGATACAACATGGCCGTGAGTTCCCTTGGTTTTCTTTTTATCTTCCATATATCCCAGAGAGGGTGCTGGAGAAGCCTGAAACCTAGAACTCCAAACAGGCATAAAGCTCCAAGAAAAGCTTAATCTCTCTAGCTAACAGAATGGGAAAAGATCAGCCTCACAAAACAGAAAATATTTTTGACAATGCACACCCTATTCCAGCCAAACACTGATGGAAAAATGGAAAAACGTACTGTAGTATCTGTGGGGCCAAGCAGGCAGTTAATCATCCAGCCCCCAGCCACAGAAGAAGTCAGTGGTACTCCAATTCCCTCACCAGGGTGCCAAAGGCATGAACAAATGGGGAGCTGGGCTCCCAGGCCCATACATCAGCAACAAGGAGGTACAAATCCATGCTTCCCTTTCTCCAAAGAGACATCAGCAGGGCCCAACCAGAAGCTTAACACATACCACACTCCTGTGCCATGAGGCAGTGTTAAAGTCAGTACTTCTCTTTTATCAGGATAGTGTCACCAGGGCCTAGCAGGGAACCAAACATTCACTCCCCAACCTGGACCTACCCTCTGTACCTAAATAGGATGAGTGCCAGTTAAAAAAAAAAAAAAAAAAAAAAAAAAGAGGATTAAACAGAATCCAAAGTCTCACAATATAATACCAAAAATGTCTAGGATACAATTGAAACCACTCCTCATGCTAAGACCTAGGACAATCACAAACTGATTGAGAAAAGACAATCCACAGACACCAACACTAAGAAGACTCAGACATTGGAATCATCTGATAAGAATTTTAAAGCTGTCATCATAAAAATTCTTCAATTAGCAATGATAAACACTCTTAAAACAAATGAAAAATAGAAAATCTCAGCAAAGAAATAGAAGATATTTAAAAACAACCAAAGAAAAAAATGTAGAGATGAAAAATACAATAACCAAAATAAAAAACTCTTACCAAACAGACTCAAAAGTAGACTGGAGACAACAGAGAAAAGAATGAGTGAACCTGAAGACAGATTAATAGAAATTACCCAATAGGAACAACAGAAAGAAATTGAAAAAAAAAAAAATGAAGAAAGCCTTAGGGACATCTGGGACAATAATAAAAGGTCTAACATCTACATCAGTGTCTATGCAGAAAGAGGAAAGAGCTGGAGGTAAAATTCACAGATATAAGGGCTGGAAAATTTCCAAGTTTAGTGAAAGGCATAACCCACGAATTCACAAAGATAAGTGAGCCCTAAATAGAATGAACCCAAAGAAATTCACATCAAAACATATCATAATCAAGCTTCTTATTACCAAAGACAAAGAAAAACTCTTGGAGAAGTTAGTCTTATCTACAGGGGACAAAAACTTTTCAAATGACAGCAGATTTCTCACTGAAACCCTGGAAGCCAGGGAAATGGCATAGAAGAGGCACAACATTTTTCAAACTCTGAAAGAAAGGAACTGTCAACACTGAATTCTGTAGGCAGTGAAAATATCCTTCAGCAATGAAGTGAAAAATTAAGTCATTCCCAGAATAAATACGACTAAGAGACTTTTTGCCAACAAACCTACTCTTAAAGAAAGATCAATGGGACTTCTCCAAACAGAAGGGAAGTGATAACAGACTAGAAGGAGACACGAATGTAAGAAAGAACAAGAAAATGGGTAAAAATAGACATAAAAAGAATAAACACTCCTTTTTTTCCATCATGAGTTGTTTTTTGTTTTGTTTTTTTTTTGTATTTTAAGGGATGGATGAAGCAAAAACTATAACATTCTCTGTGGTGGTACTCAGTGTACATAGAGGAGATACATAGAGCAACATCTATGTCTTAAAAGTGAGAAATATAAAGGATCTATATGGCAGTAAGATTTTTATATTTAACTCAAAGTAATAAAACGTTGATACAAGTAGACTGTGCTATGCTACCTGTGTGTATGTAAGAAACTATACAATGTTATATTTAATAACACTAGAGAGAAGTGGAAATGAAAGTCTAAAAATGTTCAGGTAAGTCACAAGAGAGGAAGAAAAAGGTAAACAGAGGAACAAGAAAAAGAATGAACAAACAGAAAAGATATAAGAAAACAGCAGACACATGAACTAACACTTTAAAGGGTTAATTGTATTCCAGATGTTCAAAAAAGAAAAATAAGTAGCATGATGGATGATATGAATAAAGGTCCAACAAACATCTAACATTGAAAATTACAATGTTTGAGAAGAAAAAACAATACATAGTATGTATCTAGTGGTAGATTAGCCATTGCAAATAGAAGATTAGTGAAACTGAAGACATAGAAATAAAAACTACCCAAAAGGAAACACAACAAGAAAAAAAAATTAAAAACCTAAAAAGGGCATCAGTTAGCTGTGGGACAAGCACTCTAATAATAAATGTGTAATTGGAGTCCTTAGGGAGAACTGAAAAAAAAAATTTTAAGAAATAATGACTGAAACTTTCCAAAACCTGATAAAAACTATACACTAACAGATTCAAGAATTTGAACAAATCCTAAGCACAAGAACATAAAGAAAATTAAACCAAGGGATATCATAATCAATTTTCTCAAAAGCAGTGATAAAAAGAAAAATACTTCCCCTGACCTCAGAGGAAAGTAAAAGAAGGATATTTAGAAACTCCTCCAATATTTGTGAAAGAAATAATACACTTCAAATAACCCATGAATTAAAGGAGAAATCAAGGAAAAAAATTAGAAAATATTTTGAACTGAATGAAAATGAAAAAGTAACATATCAAATTCCGTGTGATATAACTAGAACAGTATGTAAAAAATTTTAACACCAATCACCTATACGGGAAAGGGGGGGACAAATAAGGTCTCAAATTAATGACCTTAGCTTCCATCTTAAAACACTATAAAAAGAAGACTAAATAAAACACAATGTAAGCAGAAGAAGGGAAATATTAAATATTAGAATGAAAATCAATGAAAGTTATGAATTCTGATATTTGAGAAGCACAATGGGTCCGAAGCAAGACAAAATAAAGAAATCAATCCACACTATCCATCTCCTAGCGAACCTACAGAATGTAACCGAGAAAGAGAAATCCCAACTGCTACCAGTAAGAAGTGACCGCTTCTCTAAAAAGGAATGACAGACTAATAATATAGATTTTTATAAGCAATAACAGATGTCATAAAACCAAAGATTAATATCTTCAAAGTAGTGTGGAAATTAATGTCAGCCTAGATCTTGACACAGAACTAAAAAGATCACTCGAGCAAAGCACAAAATAAAAAAATATGTTCATAAATACAAACACTGCAAGCGCTAACTGTTTACAAATCCTGAGTAAAGTAACTATACGAGAGAGCCACTTGCCCAAGAGGAAAAGTGAACCGAAGAGGAGAGCAGAATGCAAGAAGCAAGACGGAAGATGGCAAACACTGGGAAACAGATGGCAAACATGGGAAACAGAAATGTGTACTGAGCATTAAAAAAAGAAAGGCAAAGATAAGGATGAAACTTCAGAGGATGTCTCAGAGGAGAGAAGATACTAGTTAATTTTAACCTTTTCAGGGTAAGTAGACATGTTCAAAATGTAAGAGAAACCACCAGAAGAAAACAAATTGTATGGATAACTTGTAAAGCAGTAGAAGTAAAAAGAGAAACTTAAAATCTCCATCATTCTAACAGAAGTCAGAAACAGAGGAGAGGAAGGGAAAAAAAAAAAAGGATAATGCTGTATACTTTGGATTTAGGAGTAAGAGAAAGCATCTCTCCAGGAAGTGATATTTCGTTAAGATCTGAATGACAAGTTAGCAGGCCTGCAAAAATCCGGGAGAGAACAAATCTTGTAGGCTGAGTTAAGAGCTATGGTAAAAGACAAGAATGGTAAGACATGGTAAGACAAGAATGAGCTTGATTATTTCTGGGACAAGAGTTTCACGGACTATTTCTAGTCTGTGTGCAGGAAAATATGTCAAAGAAGGCAGAGACACATAAAGTGCATTTAGGATCTCAGGGAAATTAAAACTTTTTTTCTTTCCCCTGAGATGGAATCAGTATGGTTTCGTGGAGAAGATGGCACTAGGACCTGGTGATGACGCATGGGCTGGGGGTGGGTGCCACCCAGGCAAAGGGAAGAAATGCAAACAAGCTCCAAAGACAAGCTAAGTGGAATTCTATAGTGCCAACTGAGATCAAATACCCTGTCCACACTGCTGGGCCATCCTTTCTATGACTTAGACTCTCCATTTATTCCATGTGTTCTCGTGAGTAGTACCCATCCCAAGGAAGAATGAGTCCTCCAGTTCTGACCTCAGCATATGTGAAGACTCACAAAAGTTCCCAGTAATAACACCTGTGTGGAGAAAGTAAACTTCAGAAAACTCCCGCCTGCGTGCAATCTGCAGTCATCAAACACGCACAGAACATACAAGCGATGTTGCAAACTTAGAAACAATCCAATTCAACTTCTTTGTATTTACATCTGAGAAAATTGATGCCTAGAGAGGAAACCATCTCTCCTATCTACAAGCAGAGCCTGCCTTGAAATGCACACGCGTCTTTTACATGAGATGCCACAGGAAGGAAGAGAAGAAACAAGCTTTCATGTTACCACAAGATAGTTTTAAAATAGGCCCCAAACAGAAAGTCCTTTGAAGAGAATTTAAGACAAACAACAGACTGGGGGGAAATATTTGCAGAAAGACATATTTGATAAAGGACATATATCCAAAATATACAAAGAACTCTTAAAACTCAACAGTAAGAAAACGATCCAATTTAAAAAACGGGCAAACAATCTGTATAGACAACTCACCAAAGAAAATAACAAATGGCAAATAAATATGAGAGACGCCCAACTGCAGATTAAAACAATGAGCTACTTACTACTCACTCCCATGAGAATGGCTAAAAGCCAAAACCCGGACAAAACCAAAGCCGACAAGGATATGAAACATCAGGAGCTCTCATTCATGTCCGTAGCAGTGCCAAGTGGTACAGCCACTCTGGAAGGCAGTTTGGCAATTTCTTACAAAGCTGAACGTGCATCTTAGTGATCCAGCAGTCATGCTCAGAGGTATTTACCAAACGATCTGAAAACAGAGGTCCACACAAAAACTTGCACACAAGTGATTACAGTACCTTTATTCATAGTGGCCAAAACTGGAAGCAATCAAGGTGTCATTCAACAGGTGAAGGGTTAAACAAACTGGTATATCCATGTAATGGAATATTTTTTGGTAAGTTAAAAAAAAAAAAAAAAAACAGCTACTGGCCACAAAGAAAAGACATGGCGGAATCATACACGCATACTGCTAAGTGAAAGAAATCAGTCTGAAAAGGCTAAGTACAATGATTCCAATTATATGACATTCTGGAAAAGGCAAAATTATGATGGTTAAAAAAAATTTTTTTAAACCAAAAAACCACCCTCCATATATAGATAAAATCAGGGGGGATCCAGGGTTGGGAGCCGGGGGAAGGAGGAATGAATAGGTGGAGCGCCAAGTTCTACAGGGTGGTAAAATGATTACGTATGGTGGAAACATGACACTGTGCATTTGTGAAAGCCTGCGGAATTGTACCACACAAAGAGTGAACCTTAATTAAGCTATGGCCTTTAGTTAAGTGTTTTCTTATATTTATAAAGTTAATATTTTAAAAAGAATTATTTATTATTTATTTATTTATTTATTTATTTTTAAAGATTTTATTTATTTATTTGACAGAGAGAGGTAGAGACAGCCAGAGAGGGGACACAAGCAGGGGGAGGGGGAGGCTCCCAGCGGAGAAGCCTGACGTGGGGCTCGATCCCAGAACGCCAGGATCATGCCCTGAACCGAAGGCTGAGCCACCCAAGTGCCCCTAAAAAGAATATTTAGAATAGAAAAAGTGTATTAATCATACAAAAGAAGCTGGAATTCCAACACTATTATGCTATCCTTTGGACATCTGTAATTCAAGGAGAATGAAGTTTCAAGATAGCATTTCACCTTATAACTTATTCTGTGTTATTATTACAAAATTTTATCCAAATGGTATGATTTTCTTTTGGAAGTTTTATTTTAATTGTTTATCTTTGTTTCTCCCCAGTCCATATTTTGTCTGGGATGTCATACTTATTTTCTTGATACCTATCTCGATTTTAGTCATGTAAACCGAAGTTTTAAAATGTGATCCAATCTTCAAAAATTCACTTTATAAACGCGGCCTCCAAAATGGACAGCTACTTCGGAATACCGTGTTCAGATCTGCATCTTGATACTAACCACAGTAAGTTACGGTTGAGCTGAGAGAGTTAAGAAAGACCCTAGAACATATAAAGAGGCTTTCTTCTTTTACGTGGTTCGGGCTTGTTTCCTGAAAAACAAGCTCAGCGGACTGGCACCGACCCTCTGGTGCACAGCGCCATCTAGTGGAAAGACTTTGTATCTGGTCTCTGTTTTTACCAGCAATTAGGAGGATGGCTTCTGAAGTCCTTCATCTGCATCAGCGTCTCCTGCAGAAAATTGGAAAAGGCAGTGCCTCCTCTGTCAGCCTTCTCAGCTCTTGGAGTGATAAGTACAAAGTCATGCAAAGCCTCAGGGTCTCTGTCATAAGTTCATAGCTTCACTTCAAAGATGAAAGTTCATTTTTGCTCTAATTCTAACAGAAAGCAGGACCCTCAAGGTCTTGTGGATTTAGGGAAGTGTGGCTGAAAATCATTTGTTTTCTCTCCTTCCAGGAGTGTGGCACACATCAACCCAATTAGTGCATCTGAAAATTAATGACGTGACTGTGTAGAGCCCAATAACCTTTACATCTCATGCTGCCCACACAAGCCAATTATGCGGGGAAATTATGGGCCCAGTTCTGAAGCAATCTCTGGTGAATCTCACAGGAGGCCATGAAGGGGACCTGACGCTCACTGAGAAAACAGACAAAACCAGATTTGGACTTCTACCCAGCTCGGCCACAGTATCAAGCCTGGGATCCTATGGCATTGAGGTGCTCCAGTCTGAGGCCCTCTAATTGGCTTTCCTTGCCTCTGGGCCTCCTTTGTTGCCTCCTCTCTCATTTATATTCAAGACCATGGGCAGAAGCCTTGAACAGATATGCAAAGTGTTTCTTAAATGTAGACAATTGAAATATAAATGTTCCTCCCATGCGCTATTAATTATTTTACGGCTTTCCCCAAGCACCCTTTGTATAGAGAGTGACTTCAGTGCTGACTGTAAAATATGAAAATAATTTTTCCCGTTTTTTCTGCCCTTGCTTCTCAGCGGCCTATTCCGTCTACATCCATCCTTTCTCTCACCCCTCTTAGATTTCAAGAAGGAAGAACTGCATCAAAAATACACTAAGCTTCTCTCTCTCTCTCTTTTGTGAGATTGTTAAGTGCCAGAAGATCTTTCCGTACAATCCCTGCTACCAATCGTCCCTTGTGACCCGAGTAAAGCTGCTGCTCACTTATCTTCATCTATGCCATGGAAAAAACAGTAGCTAACTTGTGAAAAGCATCAGCACTGCCTGGCACATAGTAAGTGTTCATGAACAAATACTTTAAATAGCTGGGGAAGGAAGAATTTTTAAAAAATAAAAAGTGTGGCCAGTTTACCAGTTAAGGGGGAATGAGTCCAACCCAGAAGATCTATCAGCGCTCCCCAAGGAGAGAAACTCTGGAGGAGGCTATGGAAGAACCTTTGATTCTAAGCAATTTACTAACTTTTGTCACTGACCCCGTGCCTAACATATAGTAGGTTCTTAGTGGATATTATCACATCAATGACAAATGGGCATGCCATTGATGGGAGACAATCCTCTATGGGTCTTTGTTGTATCTTGTAAAGCAGAGGCACTGACTCTATTCTGAACTATCATTATAAGGATGTTTGTAAAGCAAATACTCTTAGAAGATCTCTCTCCAGAGCCAAGGGCAGGTCTATTTCTTGTACACTATGATAAAGATGATTTCTGAGGCAAAAGTGGGAGAGTCCATTATAAAATATTGGGGTTTCCTAAATTTGGGGTTTCTCAGATGTGATACAAGCCACTGTGTACACAGGATCTACTTGGGCTGCCCGTGTCTTTTCAAATTTTAGGGCCAAAGGGAACTGCTGTGAGGCTACAGCTCCTGCTGTTTGCTGTGTCATGAGCAATGAAGTCCTTTGTTTCTGACTTGGGAGATGCACGCCTTCCACCAGTGCCCATGAAACAGGCCAACTGGTTAGCATGCATGTTGGGTAAAAATATCAGACCCTTCAGAGTGTTGACATCATTGCTTCAAGTTTGTTTTCTAGTCCCCAAAATGAGCTCTCCAAATGGGCATCTTAGGCAGGCAAGTGTGGGAACTCAATAAAATGAGATTCCACCTCCACTTAAAAACCAGTTTGGAAAACCCATACGTGACTGAATCAACCAGCCATTTCATAATAGAAAAGTCATCCCTTATCTAAATTAAATCTGTTTTCTCTGTGTGTAAACACCTGTACGTATACCTTGAACTATCCCCATTTGAGTCTTCCTCATCCCCCCCAAAAGGAGAAAGTGAGTGTGAGGTATTAATTGATGAGGGAATAGAAGGTAAGCTGAGGACAAAGCAGAAACTGACTCCCTGCAACGCCCCACCTCCCATGGGATGTACGTGACATTCCTCAGGCACCCCTGGCTGCCCAAAAGCTAAGGAAAAGAAAAACAAACGGTTAACTTACAGAGATCACAGTCCTGCAAGACCTGAGTCTCCCTCAGTTTACACATGTCCTAGTGATTTACAAGGAAGAAGCTTTCTTATCAATAGCCTAACTTCCAGAGACCCATAATTCAGTTTCCTAGAGCCCTAACATTACCATCCCCTCCATAAAATTGAGGGAGACTGAGGCAGAAGGAAATGTAAATAAAATGGAATTTCTTTTAAACCTGAAGCCCACTGACAAGGACTTGTGATCATTCCTCCGGGAGACTCCCAACTCTCTTCCTGTTAGGGCCTCATTAGAGGGAGGGACAGCCTTGGCTGGACAATAGCAAGGCTTCCTGTATCCTGGGAGTCTTCTTTAACATATGAAAGTACTTTCTCAACCTCCCTTTTTTCCTTACCTCCCCCAACCCCATGGTATATAATCAGCCGCCCCTCAAAACCCTGGGCAGCAGCTCTTTCTGCCCAAGGGCCCTGTCCCTGTGCTTTAATAAATCACCAATTTTGCACCAAAGACGTCTCAAGAATTCTTTCTTGGTCGTCGGCTCCGGACTCCACCCCACTGAAACTCACCTATATCCCACAACCTCATCATTAATAATCTGAAATATCAAGTCTTGCTTATTCACTCTAAGCTAGGAACACTACAGGCACATCTCAAATTCTCCTAACATCGTTCAATGTTTTTCCATTTTAAAGAAATGTCAGACGGGTTCAGAAATGTTCAGTAATTTGTAAGGAGCACACAGCTAGCAAGTTGCAGAGCTGGATTAAGAACTGAATGCTATCTGATTCTGCGTAGGGTTTGCTCTACCCTATTATTCGCTGGGATGAGACAGAACAGAGGCAATCCTCAAGGGTATCAGTAAACTTCTCTATCCAAAAAAAAATCTCACTTCCTCTTCTATCCTACCACCTGAAATTCCATTATTAGAGAAGACAGGCAGCTGGGATCCCTAGGTGGCTCAGTTGGTTAAATGTCTGCCTTTGGCTCAGGTCATGATGCCAGGGTCCTGAGATTGAGTCCTGCATCTGGCTCCCTGCTCAGTGCGGAATGTGCTTCTCCTTTTCCCTCTGGCTCCTGCTCCCCCTGCCTGTGCTCTCTCTCTCTCTGTGACAAATAAATAAAAAATCTTAAAAAAAAAAAAAAAAAAAAGAGGAGACAGGCAGTGCTGTGTCATATGAGGAAAAAGTACTTGTGAGATTCAATGAATTCTCGAATCTTCGGGCTGAGGCTTACTGTGGCTTTAAATCTTTTACCTCTCTAAATATCAGCTTTAGCATCTGTGAAACACACATAATAAAATCTGTCCTTTCTATTGAATAGGGCTTCTGTAATTTAGAAAGAAAAACCAGAATAAGATATATGCAAAAACATTCTTTCAACTAGATTTGCTTTCATTGTTGAAAATCTTAGAGCATTCTGTTTTTTTTTTTAATCTTAGATACTTTAGGTCTTCAAGAATGCCCATTTAAAACTCAACAGAAGGAAAGTGCATTTTAAATGATAAGTAGTGAACATCAGCAGTCAGAAGAAACCTTTCAGGATAAAGACACGCTGTATACCTGTAGGTGGCTGGTGATCGAAGGCAAGGCTGTGCGAGAAGTCCTAATTCACTAATTTGCCCTACACTCAGCATTAACCCCAAAAGGTCAAACATCCCAAATGCACTAAGACTGACAGTGAGTCAGATCCCCTGAGCTTTTCATCTTCATTTCAAATATTAATTCCTTTTCCAAATAGAAACTGGAACACTAAATCAACTAAAAGCATCCATCTGATAAAAGATATGCAAATATCTTTATAAATATACAGTATCATCTATAATGTTGACAGGTCTGATAAAGGCACCAACTTTCCCTTAAAACTTTAAATTCCAAACATGGGATGGAAATACAGAGATATTATACATACACACAGTCTATTTTACGTTCAGCTCCACGGATGGTTACAAATTGCATATATTATTCATAAACACCCCAATCCCAACCCACCTTCACATACAACCCAGATTCAAATGTTGGAGGAATCTCCAACACCAAGACTTGAATTTTAAAAACCCATAGATTATCAGAATTGTCAAGCAATGATCTGGAAATGCAATTAGGGCACATATCATCTCTGGATGATTTCAATAACAACAACAAAAACATCCAAACAAAATAAACCAGATTGAACATTCGCCAAGCTAGCCCATCCCAACAGCCACATGCCACGTGCTGCCCTCCAACCATGGGTTCCAGCAACCATTCCTTTTTGTCTCCTTAATAAGTGACTGGGATGTGAAGCCCCCGAAGGCAGTGGGAGGGCCCTCATGGGGAAGGCAGGGTGACCGCACAGAGGTGGCCCTAGGGAGGGTCTGACAGGTGACTGCCTAAACAGCTCCCACTTGGTCCAAGCCAGCGCTGAGCCAGGAGTCCTGGAAGATGATGGATGGTTCCTCACTGACTTTCCTAACAAAGGTGCCTGTGAAGAGAGGTCCCAATTTGCAGTTCTTTTGTTCTTGTCTTTCTGTGAGCACTGACCTGCTACACCCTCCGCCTTGATTCCTTCCTTCCCTCCTCCCCCTGGCTCCCCTTGTCCACATAATTCTATAATGCTAAGAGAGAATCAGAACAAGAAGGAAGAATAATCAGGGTCAAAAGACCAGAGGGCCCATCTCTGATCTGCCCTGTGTGGCTGACGGGGCCACGGGCTCCCGAGTATCTGACAAGACATCGATGAAATCAATGTGGCTAAATTAAAACATGCAGAACATCCCGTGTTTTACATGCAGCGAATGGGAGAGAGGAGACACAGCCAGCAGGAGCTGAGGGGACGTGTGAAGGCTGAACTGGGCAACTAGGCTCCTGAAACTGCCAGGCGCGGAGGCCAGCAGGGGCCGATGAGAACCGAACCGTGCAGATATGCAGAAAGAACCATCAAAGCAGGTGGGCACCAATCACGGTGCTTACTAGTTCAGGATGGAGGGATCTTTTATCTGACTGCAAAGGATGTGTTAATTTTATAAAATTTGGAAAACCCCAAAAGGACCCCTAAGACAAGGCAGAGCACGTTGAATGAATGAAGGTCCCCGGGTAGGCCAGTGAATGAGCTGTCACTACCAGGCATTACCTGTGTTCGATATGCATGCTATGCCCTTTTCAGTAACCTAAGAACAGAGAAGACACTAGAACTCAATGCCTAACAGGGACACTAACTCAGCTGCGGACAGGAAGATAGTGACTGCCCAAGGGCGAATGAGCTGGCATCTTAATTCTTATTGGGCTTCAGAGTCCCTCTGAAATCTTAGCCAAATCATCCAGACACTGTTTGAGGAATAAACTGGGGTTTTAACATTTACCTAGTTCACTGAGTCACAAATTAATTATTGTATATATTTAACAAGGCAGTATATGTCCCATCAATTGTTTCTTCCAATTCAGCCAAATGAAAATTTTAGTATTTCACTGTCTGGTAATTCAGCACTTCCTCTTCACAAAGCTGAGCTCAAAGAAATTTCAATAATACTGGTTTTAATTAGCTACTTTCTGTCCAGTGAATAAACCTCATGGACGTAGGTCCCCCACTCCTAGTCCCATGTCTCCCGTTCAAGATTAATCCTCTCACTTCTTCCACCTCTACCTCCACCCCTCTGCCGCGAGCCCACCGAACAAGAGGGAAGAACTAAATGGTTCATCCACATGGCATTGTAATTATGATAATAGCTGATACTTACATGGCAATTACTATGTGCCAGGATCTGGTGTAAGTGCTTTATACGCATTAACTCATTTAACCTTCACACACCCTATGATGCAGGAACTATTATTATCCTCATTTTACATGTCTAGAGGGTCTCTGGAGTGGCCCTGCTCGCAGAGGGAACTGTAGTCTAAGGAAAAGAGAAGAGAAGAAACTTTCAGTTCAAGGACATTTACTCAGGACTGAAAGGAAGAAGAGATTTAAAGCCTTGACGTATTTCTCACTCAGCTTCTCCTGCGGTCCAGCTTCTCCTGTGGTCTAGCTACTCCTGTGGTCCAGCTTCTCCTGTGGTCCAGCCCTGTAATGAAGTGTTAAGGAGGACACTACAAGCAAAAAATCTGTGGGTTCCCTGCAGTAAGGACAGTAGTCAGTGGACTGGTAGCCGACTCTAGGGGAAGAAACTGAGAGGATAAGAGAATGGCTGGTGCACAGTTTTGGAGGGAAAGTGAAAGAGAGTCACTGTGTTGTTGGGCCAAAATTGCCCAAGAGTTTCTCCTGGACCAGATGTGGTCCAAACAGGAGAGAGAGCTGGCCAGGAGCCATGATCAATTCCACACAAGAAAACTGCCAGGAAGGATGATGGGTTCCAGCAGACAGAGCGTCTTTGAAGCACACTGCCAAAAATAGAAGGGCTGAGAGCCAAGCAGCCAGCTGGAGGAAGTCACTGGCAGTGCGGTCCCTAAAGGAGCCTCTGAGAAGCCCACTAAAGCACGCACCTGAGAAAGACACAGCTGTCAACACTGACTGGCCCAGAACGTCGCAAAGCTGGCTTAGGGCAGTGCCATTCAAGCAATGACTTCCAGGCCCCTGCTCACCTCCTTCCCTAACTCCCTACCTCAGAGTCAGAAACTTGCCTGAGCGAGAGGGGATAGCAGAGGCGTAGAGACAAGATGGATGATGATTCCCCCCGAACGCCCCCTTCACTGGCTAGGGGGCTTTTGCCTACACCAGACAACCAGGGATGACAATCACAGCCGAGCTAACACAGCTGCAGAACATCTGCATGAGCGAGAAAGGGAGGGAAGGATCTAGAGGGACAGGGGAGGAAGAGATGGAGGGGAGAAAGAAATATGTTACACCCCACCACCACAGCCAGCACTCCAAACACAGTGGAAGGAGCAGAACCTTCCCAGAAATGAACTGAGGGAATCAGTGCTTAAGGACTGATGTTAGCAAGGTTCGAGTCCCTAAAGCAGCAAGTAGTACAATAAAAGCATCCTGGGCTGCAAAGGGAAATCATCTCAACACAACAAAAACTGCTCCTTCAGCTATATCTGTTAAGGGTTTTCACCCCTTCCACAAAACTCTCTTTATACTTTTTTATGTCTTAACGATGCACACACAGTAAGGTGTAGACAGGCTGCTATTCAGAGCACAGGTTCAGTTATTCCCAACACACCTCCTGGCTGAATTGGAGAATTTCTCTAGGTATTATTATACAGGGAGGGCAGCTGTTTGGTCCACAGCTCACCACCAGATTGAAGGTTCTATGCAAAATCCTCGTGGCGCATCAGGATGGGGCCGCCCTGCCTGAGGGTGCTACAGACATGCTTACAGTCCTGCGACCAAGCCAGTGCGAGGTGGGACTCATGCACCCCGGGAGCGGGCAGATAAAGCCGCAACGCCACAATTGTGTCTCTGAGACGTGACAGGCGGAGGAGAGCTGGAGAAAGAGACAAGTGCTTTTGCATCCCAGCGAGAACTCGGTAAGGTGATCTGAAATGCCACAGGAGGAACCCCCGATCTGCTTTAGAGAAAAGAGAAACTGGAAGCCCTGCTACCTGATGGCCCCTGACAGCGGAAGACAAGAGCAGTTTGATCTGGACAAGGACTCAGAGCATGACATTCTTGTTGGCAGTGGGCAGGTCTTCTGTCGGAGAGTAAGAACGAGGACCAAAGTCTCTGGGCAGCCAGCTGAGAACCTGATCGGCTCGCTGGGCTGCACTGAGGGGGACCCGACCCCAGGTGTCCCTTGACGCAAACAAGATCTCAGATCACAACGTCTGAAGAGGGCAAATGAGTAGGGCATACATGGTCTCCCAACCAGAGGAACGAAGATGAGGGCCTGGACTCAAACTGGAGCCATGGAAAATGACGAGGGGGGGAGCAGCCAGGGAAAGGGGGGTCAGGGGTCCCATCAAAGAGTTGCATCAGTTCCAACCTTGTGAACTCACTGACTTAGCTTTTCTCATGACCATGTTACTACAAAGAAATATGACATCTTCTCATGTTGTTATCTGATGTCAAGACTCTTCGCTTAAAATGTCTGAATCTCAAATTTTGTCTTCTCTTCCACTAAGCACTCCTATGTTACCCCTAATCCAGGATTAGAGACATGACCCCAAAGGAAACCTTCTCTGAAACTTTGCCAATTGAATAATTTGCAATAATTTGAATAATTAGAACAAGGTTCATATAATCATCAGTTCTAAAGGAAATTCATCCAAAGGCTGTTCCAATGTTTTAAGCTTTTCGTTTTCTTGGTTTTTGGGGTTTTTTTTTTAATCTTTCACAGAGAACTTTATTGCCAAGACTTCAATTCTCCCCATCCCTGTTAGCTTGTTCTCATTCAGTCTACAGAAAGTTGTCGCTGCTAATTTGTCTTTTTTGTGTATTTGAACATTCTAAGAAGCGAGCTCAAAATATCTATCTACGTTTTTTTTCTGGATTCAGCAACATTAAACAGCTTATTTAGATTCACAAACCTCTGCTAACTCTTGCTGTTTGCTTCTTTCCATCAGTCATATTCAAAGAGAAATGCTTCTTCCCCAGTAACCCAACCAATTTTTCAAGTTCCTGGAGACATGGCGATTGATATCTGTTGTCCTAATGAATCCCTGGCAGTTCCTCCGCCCCTTTCATTGCTGCTTCTGGTGTTCATGCTTTCATTCTAAATGATTTGTTCCACATTGTCACTGTTTTGTATTTCTCCCAAAGTCAACAGCAAAGGGACAAAGGCAGTGGCCTCCATCCAAGAGGTAACATCCACCTCAGCTTATGACCCCTTCTTGCAAACGTAATGAAGTCATCGTATCTTCCTACATACGTGCTAACCCATCATCAATTTATTCGAGGTCCAAAACAACCATACATGTTGAAATAGACTTAAAAGTCATACATATATATATATGTGTGTGTATGTATGTGTGTGTGTGTGTGTGTGTGTATATATATATATATATATATATACAAATTCCAAGTGGAAAGAAAACGCATATATATATATATTTTAAATTTGGCTTTCCAATATTTTTCCTTTCTAAGCCCAAGGCAGGGCCTATCTACTGATATCTCCTTATTTAAAATTTCCTTTCAAAACAAAATTCACCTTGCTATTTAAAACACTGATGACATAGGGCGCCTAGGTGGCTCAGTTGGTTAAGTGTCTGCCTTTGGCTCAGGTCATGCATGATCTCAGGGTCCTGGGATCGAGCCCCACATCTGGCTCCTTGCTCAGTGGGGAGTCTGCTTCTCCCTCTGCTCCTCCCCCCTGTTCATGTTCTCTCCCTCTCTTCCTCTCTCTCTCAAATAATCTTTAAAAAAGTTAAAAAATTTTAAAAATAAAATACTGAGGACACAAAACAGGCACAAGAGAAAAAGCCCTCCTCATTCCATTTCCTTTCTCCTAAACCCCCAGTACAAGACGCCATCCCCCCAACTCCCAGATCTCTACTTCTGCCACTTCCACTTCCTGTCAAGATGTCCATTTACCTTCCATTCACCCAGCCCTTCCTACTTGCCGTGCGTTGGTTATGTTCGGGTTTCTTATATTTTTAATACTTAAGTTTCTTTTATTATTTTCTTATTATAAAAATTATGCACGCTTACTATATAAATATCAGAAAATATAGACAGACAAAAAAAATATAAAGAATATTCATGATACGCTCCTACCCAGAGTCACCTGCTGATAATATACTGGTATATATCCCTTTATAAATCTTTCAAGAGGCACATGTATTATTTTATTCAAAAGTAGGAATACTCCATCCATGATGTTTCCTAACCTGCTATATTTAACAAACCCATCAGTGGTTGGGCAATTAGTATACCAGATTTCTCGATTACAAATAGCACCAAGTAAGAAAGACTTATTTAAAAGCAAAAATAAAGAAAAAAGCTATACAAATTCCAAGTGGAAAGAAAATGCTTAGAAAGTTATTAAAATATTCCATGGTGTACCACAGTTACCAATACTAGAAAATCCTTGCTAATGAGATACTCCTCCTCTTCATTTCAGCCAAGCTGTTTTCAGCCCAAATCATTTGGAACCTCGGTGTCCCAGGGGGTCCTCACCTTGTTTCAGGGACCTTCCCCAAATTCTTCAGCTGATCTTAACTCCCTGCTTCCACAAGCCATGGGTCTTAAGATTGGTATATGTTGGCCTTCTCATGTTCTGACTTGCTCTCCGACTTCATTTTTTGCCCTGTCCTCAGTTTCCCTCCCCCCAATTGGGTGCTTTGCATATGGAAAATGCTCAGTAAGTGAAAGAGTAAATGAAAATAACTAAGGATCATGTCCAATATCACCCACTATGCTTGGGATTTATTTTGAAGCTTTTTCCTGACCCAGTTTCAATTCCCCTATTGGGTATAGGTAATTGCATTCATCAGGAGTCTTTCAGATAAAGGTGCTAGAAAACCAATTCAAATTAGCTTAAGCAAAAAAGGAGTAATTTCTTGCTTCAGGTAATTGGGAAGAACAGGAAGACACTTTGGGCATAGATAAGGCCAGGATTCAAATGAATGCCCTTGCCCCTTCCCTATGCTCACTCGTCCTTTCTCTCTCCCGTCCTATTTCCTTAATAGCAGGAGCCTGGGAGCTAGGGTTTGGGTTGGAAGATTGGGACTACAGACCCACAGAGAGCTCCAGGCTTATAGCATCCCAGCTGCTGACCCCACAGCAAAGACTTCTTCACTGTCTCTCCCAGTGACAGCACATAAAATCCCATTTGTATATAACACGACGCATGGGTACTATGATTAGGGCAGGCGTGAGTCACATAGCCACCTCTGTTGCTGAGGATGCTATGAACCATAACTGGAAGGTCCCCTAGAACTATACAGAATGATACAAAAGTGTAAAGAATTTCTGTATTATTATTTTGAAGAGAAAAACGCTACTGAAATTTGCAATGGTGTCAAAAGCCCCATTTAGCACATTCTTCTCCTGCCACTCACATTCCTTCTTATCTAAATTCAGAGACTACAATTGTCTTGTTTTCTAGCCAGGCAGAATCCTGGAAGTTTTAATTTGACTCCCTCATTTGATAGATGAGAAAATGGGATCTCATCCATCTTCAGTGAACCAACTGGCATAGGGAAGCTCACGCAGGTACCTCAGCACAGGGAGGAGCTAGTTTGGGAACTGGGAAATCAACCCACGGTCTTAGCCCCACATGCGTTCACCTGCGACTCAGAGCACTCACTTGGCCTTTCTGGGCCTAAACTCTGTGATTTCTAAGCGTTTTATGACTTTCAGCATTACAATTATGAGTTATAAAGATTCATTTTTTGCTGTTTCAAATCACTGCCATCTTATAAAATCTTATAAAAAGAAAATAGTGTTTTTAGATATTTCCTATAACAATGAACATTCTACCCTGCATTCCATGGAAAATGGTGGAAACCTCCATTCACATGTAAAGAAGTTGAAGACTCAGTTATAAGCAACAAGAGCAGAACTGTTTGCCCTGGTATTTGCATTATTCTCAAGATCCAAGGTACTTGTGAATTTTAAAAATGTAAAATCCCACAAATGCTATATATAAAAATCCGTATGGAAATGCTTTCATAACATGATACGTTTCAACAGCAACATTCATTTTTAGTTCAGCACTAAGTCTTCTCAACTAAGCAGAAACACGTGGAAGTGGGAATTCCATGTCGGTTAACTTTAGGAAGACTGAGAATGGGGAGGGTAAGCAGGCTGTCCTTTCTATCAAAAGATCCCCCACAAAGCACCATATGAACTTTTATTTTGAAGTCCAAAGGGAAGTTACGATGTAGGAACAGGAGCACTACGTGTGCAAACCACATTTATAACTCCTTTCCTTTTTACAAGAATGAGTAGGAATGGGGTTGCAAAATGAGGTCATTAGAGAAGTTGAATAAAGAACAAGTTGGCATTTCCTATATGTTCAAGCTATATGTTCAAGAAAATGCCCTGGCTGGGCCCTTGAGCAGAACTGCTATCTGACTGAATGAAATGCTGAAGAGGGCCAGCTACCCTGGTTGAATATTTGAACAACAGGAGGGCTGCAGTAAAATTTAAAAATGTTTGAAGAAGAAGAAGGAATGTCTGATCATCAGAGGCAGCTTTCAGACCTTCCCCCATGCCAAGCGGAAAGGACCTGTGTCTCCTTTCCTCAGCAACCCGTATATCCCCAAGAGGAGAGTCTGGGAATTTGCTCAATGGCCCTGATTTGGAATCAGGGAAGGTAGCTTCCAGCAATAAGTTCTTGACATCAGATTTTAGAAATCCTTCAGTCCTGAAGACTTCAGTGACACATATCCTAAAACAAGTTTACCTAGTATTTTCACTCCAAAACATTCTTGGTTCATTGTCTTCCAGTAAAATGTTAAAGTCTGGAAGTCAAAGAAATCAAACAAATCAAACCAAACAGTGGCAAGAAAATAACTACAATTAAAGTAATACGTATAATGAATCTGGACAGGTTTGGTGAGGTCAACATGACAAAAACATGTGACCTACCTTCAGTTCCTAATGGTGGATCATAAAGCATTTATTGATGTACACACCACAAACATAACCAGCACAAGAGAACTGTGCATATGATATATAATAAGTGATCACACAGTGTGCACTACTCTATGGTCTGTCACACCAGGAGCTCTGGGAGGGCCAGCTCCATAGCCTGTGCACCAGAATTTGCAGTCCCAGCACATTCCCGATACAAAGTGTACAAAGACTGAGAATTTGTCAAATGAATAAATGAATGAATTGGAAAAATAAAGAACTAGAGAGGACCACAGAACAATAAAGTGTCCTTTCTGAGATATGCATTAATAAAACTGTCCCACAAAGAAAACCTTGAAGATTTTTCTAAGTTTTAAATGAGAGTGCATAATGATCCTTGGTACACACTTAGATATGACCACCAAAAACAATCGCCAACGTGCAAATGGGTGACACTGATTCTCTTTCAACAAATGTTGCAAACTGTTCTCTATTCAAGTCACACTGAGGTGTCACCATAAAGTAGATTTTGAGAGAGCAGCCCACCATGGCCATGAGTAGTTTAGGGGGCCGTGATTTTCACTCTCTTTTCTACATGGACATAGACAGTCCATCCTATGTCCCGGCCTCTCAAATAAATACATTCTACCTATTTTTCCTCATCTCTTTCTTAGCTATACACTCATACTGCCCCATTCTGCATAGACTATGTCAACATCAGAACTTCCATTATCCACAAAATCTCAGCTTTGACTGTCCCACTTGGTGACTATCACCACCTACCTTCCTACCTTACTTGCTCACCCATGCCCACTACATCTTCAATCTCCTAAAGCCCTCCAATGCACTGCCTCCACCACTTTCACAATCTACTCGCTCTCCATCTTCACATCCGTCTGTGTGGAGCATGGAAAACATGCCTCATCAATTCAAGCATTCCCTGAAAAAGTCCTGAATTCTCTTACTCTGCTGTATCTTCTTCACATTTCTAGGGCCAAACCCAAGCTCTGGATACCTCCGATAATCTGGCTTTTCCACACTTGCAACTGAAGATTCTTAGGAAAAAGAAATTACCCAACTCTCTTAACTTCATTTCATTATCACAATCTTGAAATGGGCCAACAACACTGTCAATTATTTACTGGGATAATCATCCTAGCCAGAATGATTGGGCAAGAAAAAGAAATTAAAAGGATCTGAAATAGAAAGGAAGAAGTAAAAATATCTCTTATATATAAAAAATCCTAAAGACTCTACCAAAAAGCCATTAAAGCTAAAAGGCAAATTCAGGGAAACTGCAGGATCAAAGTCAACATACAGAAATCAATTGTATTTCTATATACTAACAACAAATTATCTGAAAAAGAAATAAAACAATCTAATTTACAATAGCATCAAAAACAACAAAATACTTAAAAATAAATTTAACCAAAGAGATAAAAGATCTGTACACTGAGAACTATAAGACATTCATAAGAAAAATCAAAGAAGACACAAATAAATAGAAAGACATCCTGTGTTCAAGAATTGGAAGAGTTAATATTGTTAAACTATCTGTACTACCCAAAGCCATCTACAGATTCAATGTAATCCCTATCAAAAGGCCAATGGCATTTTCCTCAGAAATAGAAAAAAATCCTAAAATTCATTTGGAGGACAAAAGACCCTGAATAGCTAAAGCAATCTTGAGAAAGAACAAAGCTGGAAGCATCACACAATTCCTGATTTCGAACTATAATAATCAAAATAGTATGGTACTTGCACAAGAACACGTAAACCAATGGAACAGAATCGGGAGCCCAGAAATAAACCCATGCATACACGCTCAACAAATATTTGCCAAGGGAGTCAAGAATACGCAATGGAGAAAAGGCAGTCTGTTCAATAAATGGTGCTGGGGAAACTGGACATTCACATGCAAAAGAATGAAATTCGACCCCTATCTATACCACGCATAAAAATTAGCTTGGAATGGATTAAAGAATTAAACAAAAAACCTGAAGCCATAAAACTCCTAGAAGAAAACATAGGGAAAAAGTTCCTTGACATTGGTTTTGGCACTGATTTTATTGGATAGACCAAAAGTGCAAGCAACACAAGCCAAAATAAACAAGTGGGACTAAAACTGAAATCCTGCATAGAAAAAGAAATGATCAAAAAAAAAAAAAAAAGGCAATCTACAGAGTGGGAGAAAATATTTGCAAACAAGATATCTGATTAATCAGATCAATTAATAAAATACTTAATGTATATTTATTAATTACTATATTAGGTAAATAATAAGACTTGAAATTAATCTGTTGATTAAGGGATTAACACACAAAATATATTAAGGCTCATACAATAGCAAAATAACAAATAATCTGATTTTAAAAAGGACAAAAGACCTGAACAGACATTTTCCCAGAGACATCCAGATGGCCAATGGACACATGAAAAGATGCTCAACATCACTAATCATCACGGAAATGCAAATCAAAGCCACAGTGAGATATCTCCTCACATCCGTTATAAAGACTATTATCCAAAACAAGAGATAGTGCTGGCAAGGATGTGGAGAAAAGGAAACTCTTGTGCACATGGAAACCCTTATGTTGAGAAAGTAAATTGGTGCAGCCACTATGGAAATAGTATGGAGGTTCCTGAAAAAATTAAAAATAGAACTAATAATATGATCCAGCAATTCCACTTCTGGGTATATATCCAGACCAAACGAAATAACTATCTTGTAGAGATGTCTTCACCGCCATGTTCACTGCAGTATTATTTACAACAGCCAAGACATGGAAAAACTTACATGACCATGGATGGATAAATGTATAAAAAACTGTCTTCGCACACACACAGACACACACACACACACACACACACACACACAGAGGAATAATATTCATCCATAAAAAGAAGGAAATCTTACCATTTACAACAACATGGATGGACCCTGAAGGGCATTATGCTAAGTGAAATAAGTCAGAAAAAGACAACTTCTGTATGATCTCACTTATATGTGAAATCTAAAAAAAAAAAAAAAAAAAAAAAAAAACCAAAAAACTCTATAGTTAACAATATTGTATATTTGAAAGTTACTGAGAGTAGATGTTAAAAGTTTTCAACACACACACACAAAACTATAATTATGTGAGGTGATGAATATGTTAAGTAACCTTATCGTAGTATTCATCTCTTAATAGAACCTCTCCCATCAAACCTCCTACACTTTCCTCTTCTATCATTCTCAACTAATAACCTCTCCTACTGTTGCACTGTACAGTTGAAAATTCAAATTAAAACTCTCTCATATGTATCAACCTTCTTATATCTCCCTGGCCCCCACCACTGCCTCCCATCCCTTACAGTGGGAAAATCACTCCCTTGGCATCTAACACCAATTTCCCCACCTGCCTGTGGGATGGCATGCCTCCTCGCTTTCCTGGGAACTTCACTCTTCTACTTACAGCCCCCTTTCTATTATCAGCCTTCCTTCCTGTGATTCATCACCATCTTCTTACAGCTCTATTATCAAGGTCTGTGCTTTTTTTTTTTTTTTTTAAATCATAACTTTGCCAATATCCTCTTCCATCTGTCCCCTCACCTACCTGGTCCGTCAGTAGTCCAAAAAGAATTGTCCGCAATTATTGCTTCAGGTCCTTCAGCTGCCTTCACTCTACATCCCACTCCAGCTGGCTCTGGCTCTGCTGTTCCATACAAATTGATGGTCTTATCAACCTGCCTTCAAGGGACTTACAGTCTACTAGGAGATAAAGATAATGTTACTTGGCCAAATAGAGTGGCCATTTCCTCATATTCAACTTGCTAGCCTCTCAGTAACATTTCCGTCCACAGCTGCTTTTTTCTAAGACACTCTTCTAATTGGCCTGTGTCACCCCGTATGCATATTTCTATTTCCTGGGCCATTCCATCTCGGTCTACTTGGCCTGTTCCTCCTCCCCTCCCCAATCTCTGAACATGGAAGTTCCTCACAAGTCAGGCTGTGTACTTACGGTTACCTTTTTTTTTTTTCCCCAACACTTTATCCCTAGGTAATCTCACCAATTTTTATAGCAGTTTTATTGAAATATAACCCACATACCATAATAGAGTGTTATACAATCAGGACTACTACCCACCTTAGGAGTAGTTTCATCATCCACAAAAGAAATCCCATACCCGCTAACACTCACTCCCTACTCCCTCCTCCTCCCATCCCTTGGCAACCAGTAATCCATTTTCTGTTTCTGTAGATTTGCCTACGCTGAATGTTTCATATAAATGGAACCATACAGTAGGTGGTGTTTGTGGCTGGCTTCTTCCATCTAGCATGTTCTCAAGGTTTATCCATGTTGTAGCATATATCAGAATTTCATTCTTTTTGATTGATGGATAATTTCCACTGCATTATATACCACAACAATTTATCCATTCATCAGTTCACGGGCATTGGGGTGCTTCTACTTTTTGGCTATCATCAGTAATGCTGTTATGAACATCTGTGTACCAGTTTTTGTGTTGACATTTTTCACTTATCTTGGATATATCTAGGAATAGAATTGCTAAGTCATATGGTAACTCTGTGTAACATTTTGAGGAACTGCTAAACTGTTTTCCAAAGCTGCCTGAACTATTTCACAATCCTACCACCAGTGTATGAGGGTTCTGGTCTTTCTACATCCACATCCACAATTGTTATTGTCTATCTTTATTATTATGGCTATCCTAGTGGGTTTGAAGTGGCATCTCCTCAATGACTAATAATGTTGAGCATCTTTTCATGTGCTTATGGGCCACTTGTATACATTCTTTGGAGAAATGTCTATTCATATCCTTTCCCATTTTTCAACTGAGTTATCTGTCTTTTTATTGCTGAACTCTAAGTGTTCTTTATATTTATATTTATTTATATTCTAGATACAGGGCCATCACCAAATACATGATTTGCAAATATTTTCTGCCATTAAGTGGGTTACCTTTTCACTTTTTCAACGGTATCTTTATAAGCACAAAAGTTTTCCATTTTTATTTAGTCCAATTTATTTTTTCTTTTGTTGCTTATGGTTTTGGTGTCAGCTAAAAAGCCATGCCCTAATCCAAGATCACAAAGATTTCCTCCTCTGTTTTTTTCTAAGCATTTGAAGCAGGTTTAGCTCTGACATTAAGGTGTATTATCCATTTTGAGTTAATTTTTGTGTATAATGTGAGGCACAGCTACAACTTCATCCTTTTGCATAAGGCTATCCAATTGTCACAGCAACCTTTGTTGAAAAGGTTATTCTCCCTAGTCCCCACCACCAATTGGATTTCCTTGTCAGAAATCAACTGACCATAAATTAATGATTAATTTCTGTATTCTCTATTTCATTGATCTGTACGTCTATCCTTATGCCAATACTATATTGTCTTGATTACTATAGCTCTGTGGTAAGTTTTGAAACCAGAAGCTTGAGTCCTCTAAATTTGTTCTTTTTCAAGATTGTTCTGGGCATTTTTGGTCACTTGCACTTCATCAATTCTTATCCTTTAAATACCATTTACTAACAGAAAATTCATGAGCTTATATCCCCCAAATCCTTTTCTGCAGCTGTGACTCACACTGAAGCCGTGACTTTAACTGGCAGCCCTAGCTGACTGTCTCACAGCTACCTCCAAGTGTCCCAAGAGAACGGAAAATTCACCCTCATAACTCCCACCAAAATCCCATTTCTTCTCTGTCCCTTATACTTCATCATTGCACATGTCCCCAGAATTCAGGCCAGAAACCCCAGGCCAATCTTGATCCCCACCCTCTCTTTCCCCCCAGGCGCTCTATCAGTAAAAGTCCCATCCATTCTTCCTCCAAACCCAACTTCAAATTCATTCACTTGCCTCTATTTTCACTTTCAAAACCTTAATCCAAAGCACAATAATTAACTCCTAGATGACCAACTGCTCTCCCTGATTTTTCACCAAAGGTCCATTTTTTTATACCAGAAGCAAAGTAATCATTTTCAAACTTAAAGGAGATCATTTTGGTCCCCTTCCTAAAAGTTTTTAACTGATGGGCTTTACACTTAAAATGAAATCTCAACTCTTCCCCATGGCTTACAAGGCACTGTAGGATTGGATTCTACCTGCCCCAACTTTTGATGTCTCCCCTTGCTCACAGGTTCTAGACATACCAGCTTTTAGGGTCTTACACAAAGCAAATTTTTCCCTGGTTTGAGGTCTTTGCACATGCTGTTCCCTCTGACTATAATGCTTCTCCTGCCACACTGTCCCCATTCTCTTCCATGGATAGTTCCTTTGATCCATCTTTTCTTGGCTTAAGTATCATCTCCTCAGAGAACTCTTCTTTGGTGACTCTATCAAAATTTGGTCTCTCTCCTGTATCCTCTTTCACTGCACACAGTTGTTTCTTTCAAAATATTTATTCCATTTTATAGTTATTCATTTAATTGCTTATATATTTGCTTATAGTCCGTCTCTAAGATCTATGCAGGTCAGAACCATACCTGTTCTGTCTAGTACTGTATCTCCAGTGCTAAGCACACAATAAGTACTGGTGAAATCATCACTTGAATAAATATCTCCTTTCTAGCCATTTTGTAAGAATGAAGAATAGAAAACAGTTTCATAATGTTTAGTATGAGCCAGGCACTGTTACACCTTCACACAGAATAATTTACTTAAATCTCACAACAATTTTATGAGGTAATTCTATTCTTACCCCATTTTTTTTTTCTTTTAGAAAAGGCGGTTGTGGCACAGAAAAGATGAGCAACTTCCTCAAGGTCACCAAGGAAGATATAAGCAACTGTGGGATTAGAACCCAGGCACTCCAGCTCTAGCGCCTATGTTCGTAACCACCACACTACACTGACATACATCAAGAAGGCACGAGTCTTGTGGAAAAGGAGGGAGCAGACTTTTGGTCAACTTAGGGAAGCTAGCATCTTCTCCCTAGCCCTGTGTGCAGACTTTGGGAAACAAGATGGAACAACTTGCGTGACAGTCCCAAAGGACTGTGAGGTAGAAAAAAAAGCACCTTGTTGCAACTCTGAAATTCCAAGACTAGAGGAGTATTATGGGATGGAAGTAGGTGCCTTCCAAAAGCCTCATGACACGGGGATGGAGGGGGTAACAAGGACCCAGAGTAAAACAGGCTTGAAAGAATCAGAAGTCTAGGCTGGTGACCTAGGATGAGTACACAATACAGGATGGATGGCTGAAACAGTGAGCTCCTTCAGGTGAAGCTGTTAGTCTTGGTAGAAAATGACCGAGCCCAGGAATATGTGAAATTAAGAGTTGCATGTGAAGAGAAACCACAATTAGCTATCACCTCACACTTGCTGGATGGCTTTTATCAAAAAGACACAAGATAACAAATGTTGGTAAGGATGTGGAAAAAAGGGAACCATGGTAGTGGGAATGTAAACTGGTATAGCCATTATGGAAAACTGTAAACAGTTCCTCAAACAATTAAAAACTGACCTACCATATGATTCAATAATCCCATTTCTGGTTAAATTTCCAAAGGAACTGAAATGAGTATCTAGAAAGGATACCTGCACATCCATGTTCATCACAGCCAAGATATTGACAAGATATAGAAACACATTATTCACAATAGCCCAGACAGGGAAACAATTTAAGTGTCCATCAACTGATGAACAGATAAAGAAAACATTGTGTATATATACATTTATATACAACAGAACACTATTCAGCCTTAAAAAGAAGGAAATCCTGTCATTTGGAACATGGATCAACTTGGAGGGTATTATGCTAAATAAGATAAGTCAAACAAAGAAGATAAATATTATATGATATCACTTTTTATGGAATCTAAAAAATACAATATTTTATAAAAAGAGTAGAATGGTGATTACCAGAGGCTTGGGTGTGGGGGGAATTAGGAAGATGTTTAATAGTACAAACTGATAACTGGTAGACCAGTAAGTTCTGGAGAGCTAACGCACAACAGAGTGATTAGAGTCAACAATACCGTATTATAAATTTCAAAGTTACTAAGAGACTAAATTTTAACTGTTTTCAACACAAAAAGATTGATGGAGACATGAAAAAAGTGTTAGCTAATGTTACTGCAGTCATCACATTGCAAATATATAAACGCACCAAACCAACACATTGTACACCTTAAACTTACACAACGTTATATGTCACTTATATCTCAACTTAAAAATATTTTTTAAAAAGAGTTGCAGATGGGGGTGCCTAGGTGGCTCAGTCAGTTAAGCCTCTTACTCCACTTCAGCTCAGGTCATGATCTCAGGGTCATAGGATCCAGCCCCGCACTGGGCTCTGCACTAGGCATGGAGCCTGCTTAATATTCTCTCTCCCTCTGCCCCTCCAACCCCCAACATGTGCGCTTGATCTCTCTTTCTCTCTCCAAAAAAAAAAAAAAAAAAAAGAGCTGTAGATAGAAGCCTCGTAACAGGTACTGCTGTGCTGGGCCTTAACCTTCAGACTATCGTCCTTGCACGCACACACACACACACACACACACACTTCCCTGACATCTCAAGATGTGCATAGGGTTTCTTGGCTATTTGTGTTCTTAGAACACCACTGTTTTCTTTCTGTTTTCAAAGTAGGTTCTGGGTCAAATGAAAAGCGTGGCCTCTTAGAGCTGTCAGGGTCCCCACTTTCAGTCACAGATGTGAACACAGTTCTCTTGTTCTCTGAGTCTCCCTGGATCCCCTCTCCCCGTGTCCTGTGGGCCTCCCTGAGTTCTGTGCTCACCCCGCACTGTAAATGCTGACGGAGTAGCCAGGGCAGGGAAGTGAGGGACACATATATAACCATATCTCCTCTGCTTCTGCACAAGCTCCACTGTCTCAACAGACCTCAGGAAAACACACCAGCTCAAAGGTGAAATGACTAAGGCTCTTAACCCGGCAACCGCAGAGCATTAAGCTAGCTCAGGGGCCTTCTGAATGTGGAGTTTTGGGCAGCTGTAGGGCTGGCACACCCAGCAAGCTGGCCCCGGGCATCAGCACATCACCGGCATCTGACTCCACGGGACTGGATGGAATGACTTCTGGAAGTGCAGACAGAAAGACCAAAGGGTCCCAGCCACGAGCACTGTGGTGCTTCAATATCTAGAGGTTGATCAGAGGAGAAAGAACCCACAAAGAGGCTGAGAAAGAACAGCCAGGGAGGTAAGGACATGATAGGAAGAAATATCTGGACTTGATGCTGTTAATTGCATTTTCCGGGCCTTTTGTCCTGCGAGAGACTAAACAGGACGGCACTGATGTCTGAGGGGCTCACTACTGAGTTTCTGGTATAAGGACCAGTACTGTGGGCTGGTGGGGCAGAAGTGCGTCGTTGCATTGCAGTGGACTGGCATACAAATGCAGTCATAGGAAAGTGCAGTAACATTTGTGAATAAGTTCTAAACGGTTTTTGGATTCAGAGAGAGGCTCATAAAAAAATTTGAGTTAGGGGCCTGTACACATGCACCAGATATTTGAGGGTTAATTTTGCTGGCTCCGTGGCAGCAAGGAATATGTGGGGGGGTTTTCCTAGGGAAAGACGAGACAAAACCTCTACCTGGCAGTGGATGTAGCTACTGCAGCAGTAACTCCACGAAATGGATTAGAACCGCTGGAAATTCTTAGCATAAATTTTGGGACGGGAGAGAAATTCCTCACCTGAATGGGAGAAAGGGGTTACAATAGTCCCAGAATACCAATTTAGATTTCTCCTCTCATTACTTAAGAAGCATCAATTTGCAGGGGCACCTGGGTGACTCAGTCTGTTAAGTGTCTGACTCTTGATTTTGGCTCAGGTCATGATCTCAGGGTCATGAGATTGGGCCCCTGACCAGGTGACCAGGTTGCACACTCAGCAAGGAGCATGCTTGAGATGATCTCCCTCTCCCTCTGCCCCTCCTCACCCCCCCAAAAAAATAAATCTTAAAAAAAAAAAAAAAAGGAAGCAATTTACGGAAATGGTGTTACCACTACCAATTCACCATCCACACTTGCTGTATAGAAAAGGACTAATGGGGTTACCTTTTTGAAGGGAGTGTAGTGCTCAAAGAGGTTATTCTCCTCCTTATGGCAAAGGAGGTGGTGCTTCTTCGCTCCAGACCAAGGGAGTAGCTGCTCAGAAGTTTGGAGGTGTCTGCTTATATCCTGCGCTTTGCCTCTTGTTTGATTTCTGCCTCCTGCTCTATTCTCCAGTCTCAAGCATTTTCTGAATTGAAGACTTTTACATCTCAAATAACGTAGAGGCTTAAAGCACCGTACTGTCTTTGAAGATCTAAGTCTCCTTACCAAACTGAATGTGTTAACTGGCACAGAGTTGGGTCAACCAGTCAGGACGTGGCTTCTGTGGGCGTCGGTGACTTTGCACCCAGGCCTCGGGCTCCACCATCGCTCCTCAGGCTCCTCGGGCTCCCCTGCGGCGGCCTGGGCGGCTCCACCCTTCCCACCGGCCATGCCTGAAAGCTGGAAATACGCAACGTGTCTATTTCCGTGACGCGGAAAGCAGAGCTGGACGAGGTGGTGTCTGCCAGGGTCTCGGAGGCTCACGACCGGCAAGGGGAGCGTGCTTGAAACTGGAGACACAGGCGACGCCCGGACAGACATGTGGTGAGAGCCCCGGTCCCGGGAGGAGTCGCTCTGGAACCGCCTTTTCCGTCTGCAGCTGCGCAGGCGCAGACCAGGCTGGAGCCTGCCTGCTTCCCCCACCCTCCTCTCTGCCCTCTCCTGTGAACTAGAAAGCCCTCAGTATTTCCTTGCCTTAGACCTTGAGTTGCCTCGAATTCCTTAATACCGGCTTTACTGAGGTACAATTTACAGAGCGCAATTCTGTGGTTTTTAGTAAACATAGTCGGGCAACCATCACCGAAATCATTTTAGAACATTATTCTTGCATGAAGTTTCCCTCACTCTCCCTTCGTAGTCCAGTCCCATTTTTACCCCCAGTGCCTGGAACCCTCTGATGTGCTTACAGCCTCTGAAGATTTACTATCTCTGCAAATGGGAGCTTATACTACGCATTTCGTGTCTGACTTCTTTCACTTAATGTAACACTTCTGAGGTTCGTCCATATTGTTGCCGTGTGAGGAGGGTTTTTGTTTGTTGCTTAACAGTATCCCCCCCTGTATGAATGTATCGCGTTCTGTTTAGACATTCACCAGTCGATGGACCTTTGGGTAGTTCCACTCTGGGGGTTATTGTGAATCATGCTAGGAATATTTACGTACAAGTCTTTGGGTAGACATGCTTTCAATTCTCTTCTAGATGTCTAAGAGTGGGATTGCAGTTTAGTAAGCTAAGTTTACGTCCAGCTTTTTTTTTTTGTTCCAAACTCTGATATCTTTGTATTAGGTTTAAATGAGAATGTTCGATCAAGAATCCAATTTAATGGGGGCGCCTGGGTGGCACAGCGGTTGAGCGTCTGCCTTCGGCTCAGGGCGTGATCCCGGTGTTATGGGATCGAGCCCCACATCAGGCTCTTCTGCTATGAGCCTGCCTCTTCCTCTCCCACTCCCCCTGCTTGTGTTCCCTCTCTCGCTGGCTGTCTCTATCTCTGTCGAATAAATAAATAAAAAATCTTAAAAAAAAAAAAAAGAATCCAATTTAATGAAATTAAAGTTGGTGATGGAAGTTCTATTATCTTGTTAACTGAGAATTAACCATTATTTTACTCACTTTTGAGACACTAAGCTAGATAGACACTGTACTAACCATTCAGTATTCCGTATATTAACTAAACAGGTTTTCTTTAATGACTTGTAATCTTATAAAATATCATGATTATGAACATAACAGTCATTGTTCGGAGCTGTGTAAAGAGAATGAGGCTGAAGGTATAGAAACATTAGGATATACTCTGAGATTATTAATTTTTTTTTTACTTTTTACTGAATTCCTGAAACTAAATTGGTTTACTTTTTTTTCTTCTAAAAAAGAAAAAGAAAGAAAGAAATATATATGCAGTACCTAGTTATAAAGCACGGAAGGAAAACTTTGATGCTCATAGATTCATTCTACTGATGAGGGCCCAAGTAAGTCCAGAGGTTTAGGAGACGGGGGTTGTATAAAGCTGTATGGAAATGAAAGACTCCGGTATAAGTAATGACTCAGGGAGGTCTGAGTCTCTTGTGGTGACTAATACCAACAGAGATAAAGCACATAATAATAAGACTAGTCCTCATAGTCTCAAGGCAGATGGTGGTGTGATGATCTAAAGCTGAGAACTGAAGACACAGCTAAATTCAAGTTGAATTCTATGGTTTATTCAGATATGGATTACTCTATTTTGAGCTTATTTATATCCATATCACCCTATTCAGACTCCAGAGTTTTAGAATGGCAATACTGGGCTGCTAAATTAACTTCTATTTTAGAAAAATCAGATACTTTATTTGGGGAGTTATCTGCTAAAATCAGACCAGGAAAGAACCAGGTCTCCTTGGAGAAGGCTGACTTCAGGACTGAGGCAGAGAAACTAGATGATGAGCCTGGAATATCTTGTGCAAAAAGTAAAAAGGGGCTCAGAGAATACTGGGGCTATGTCAGGAGACACAGGCACCAGCGTGAAGACAAGTCAGTTCTGGGGCAACTTTACCATCAAAATAAATGATAATAGGAATGCAATGTATAATAAAATAAAAATCCATATTAATATAAGTAAATGAATGCATAACTAATGGAAAAGGAGAGCTCTATCTTACAGTAGAACACTAACAAGTGTAGAAGGATGATGGAATTTAAAAAAAAAAAAAAAGCTTTTTGGCTTTCACTATAGTAATAATTGATTCAGGCAAGGATCATCAATCCATGCTAAAATTGGTGGGTAAAAGTGTGGTAAAGAAGAGGATGTTTACATAATTTCAAAATGTCTCCTCATAAAACTTATGAATTGCTTATTATTTTATAAGTATTGAATACAAATTAACTTTAGAATGGAGAAAGCTGGAAACCATCTTAACCGAGGAGTAAAAGTTACCAACACCAGGAATTGGACAAATTGACATCTTATGCCTACTGGTAAGATGCCTTGAGAACATGGCATTATTTAAGTGTCCTTAGCAAAAATTAATCAACCTTGAGGAAAATTAATACACAATGAAAGTATCTGCTTTGTACTTTTAAAAATGTCAAGGTCAAAAAAGACAAGAGAGGGCTGAGGAATAATTTTGTGTAGGTCACCTTCTGATGTTCAGCTTCTCTAAGTGGTCACCCAGGTGGGACATTCACTTCCCTCTGAGGCTACGCATTCCTTTTGTTTGTTTTTTTTAACTACTACTTTATTTAGATTCCTTTAGTTTATAGCTAATGTCCATTTTCCTTTTCCAGGATCCCATCCAGGTAGTTATGTGTTCTTTATGGTGAAGTATTAATATATCAAATTATTCATTTTGGCAAACCAATATATTTTCTGTATTTATAGACAGTCCATGCTGTTTCTGCGATTTTTTTTTTAATCCTTCTAAGTCTCTCACTTGCAACCTAACTTTGGGCAGGTGGTTCAATTGCCTTAAAATTCTGGAAAACGGGGACACGATTCTATCTCATAGGACCATTATACAGAATAATGAGATAAAGCATATGAAGCAATTAGCAGAGTCCTAATATGTAACAGTAAGGCCTTATAAATAATATTGACTGCTGTTATTACAACACATACTCAACTGAAAACTTGGTAATACAAATGAGCTGGGGAACATCTAACCCTAGTGTATAGAGAATAGCAGAAATCGGGTTGTACCAACCCTTTATTTAGGAATGTGAATCATACTTTACTTCCTTCCTCACTTTTGCAGCCCTACTCCCTGCGGCTGCCATCATCATTTTCTCTCCCCCATTCAGAATTCTCCCTCTGAATACTTATAGTGCATGACCATGGTACCCACACTTTTGAATTAAAGCACCGTGTCCTCACAAACACATTTCTCAAAGTCAAAACAAACATTGACAGAATGTGAAAGGCAATGACAATAGACATACAGACCACACTGTAAAGAAAGCTCTCTGAACAACAATTAACATGGAGTTTAGGGGAAACAGTAGGAGCAAAGAGGTTGCTTTGAGCAATAGAAATTGAGACTGATAAATCACTTTTCTTTCTAATGTAGGCTCACCACCCACAGCCAAAATGCTCTCAGCAAAACCATGGCCAGTCAATCTTCAAAGACACTTTACTCACCCAATACCCATCTTCCTCCTTAGCAAGCTTTGTCTCCCTCATAATTCTTACCAAGTTTGCACTGAATACAAGGTTATGTGTGATCAACTCTCCTTAATAATTGTCAGTGTTAGCCCTTATAGAATTTCATATTAGTCCAAAATAATTCATAGAAACCTACTATAAACTATAGACAGACTACTATCTATGCAAAGTGCAGTGGAGTTTACAAAGATGAGTAAGAGGATAGTTTTTGCCTTACACTTACCTCAAACAGGTCAACAGATTAAGGCCCGAGGGTCAAATCTGACCAGGCCTGTTCGCTTACATGTTGTCTCTGGGTGCTTTTTTTCTCTGACAGCAGAGTTGAACTGTTTGTTGTGATGAAGATTATATGCTTTCCAAAGGTTAACATATTTACTATCTTGTCCCTTTACAGAAAAGGTTTGCCAAACCTCTGAAATGGGAGATGCAAGTATAACAAAAATACCCCTTTATTAAATGCCATTTAAAAAACTATAAATAAAGAATTGTAAGAGGGGCTCCTGGCAGATGTAGTTGGTCGTCGGAGCCTTGGTTTCGGCTCAGGTCGTGATCTCAGCGTACTGAAATCGAGCCCCGCGTCAGGCTCCGCACTCAGCATGGAGTCTGCTTGGGACTCTCTCTCTGCATCTCCCTCCTCGCACACATGCATGCGCTGTTTCTCTCTCTCAAATAAAAACAAATCTTTAAAAAAAAAAAAAAGAATTGAAAGAGTTCAGAAGGTTGGCCACTTTCAACAGGGGCATTTAGAGAAAATTCTTCAGAGCCAACAGAAATAGGACACAAAGAATGAGAATGCAGATGGGTTCAGAACTTCTCCGCAACAGAAAGTGATATAAACATGTCAAGCACAGAAAAAGCAAGATAGAGGATGGAGCTTCCAGCTCATTTGGGCATCGACTCTCTTATGATGATTTGCAGAGATCTTTTCATCTTTTCTGGTTTTCAAACCAGCATGTATGTTTTACACAAACCACCATGTGCCTCTAGGTCGTCTCCTAATTATGTGCTTGCTATCCAGCTGGTAACCCCACTGTAAAGGGGCAAACTCCCAGATGCAAGGATGTGGTGACAAACAAACATTGTAATTAATGGCATTGTCTGGAACTGTGCCTCAATTTAACTTTCTAATCTTTTCTGTCATTGGATATTTAATATTTATTCAGCACTGAAAGAACGAGATAGTGTTTTTCTTCCAAAACAAAGTCACATGACTATGCCACACATTAATTTGCAAAGGTTATTATCGTGTTGCTCTTCTATTTTCGTATGTGCCCTTTTCCCAAAGTTCCATGAGGCAAAGAGGCGAGATGGATTAGCAGGACTTGAAAGACAAGAAATCATTTTGCTTAAATCAGAAAGGATATATTACATTAACAGGTCCAGTAGAGCTATTTCAAAAACCTTTTGAAAAGTAAGTTTGCATCAGAAATGTATTTATTGAAGAAAGACAATTTATGCTTACGTGTATATGTAAAAATATCTTGGGCTCAACACTAAAAGCTGCTGTCATTATGACCCTTTGGCCAGTAATTCAGATGGCTACATTTGCATATCCTGCTTTATGTACTTACAAGGTAGGAGAACTGTGAACTAACCATAGTTTTCAAATAAGATATATATTTAAAAGTGAGAGAAAATGACATCTTATTTGAAGTATATGTAATTGTTGAACTGTAAAAGAATGAGCCACAATATGCAAAACTTTAAATATTACAGCTTGGGCAAAAACAAACATGAGTTGGGGGAGAAAGAGAGGGAAAGGGGGTAGGGAGAGACAAACCAAAAAAGCCCTTCTTGACTGAGACAATCCAAATTCGTAACTACTGTCCTGATGTGAAGAGATGATTAAAAAAAAAAAAAAACCCAGGACATTTCAAACCCAAAAACTAAAATGTTTTACTTATTTCAACATAAAATTCTTCCAGAGCTCTCATAATACGTACATGATCCTGGAACAAATTTCTCAATTCTTAACTTATTAACAATGTGTACATTTGAAAATAAATATATACAATATTCCAAAACAAACCCTTCAAGACCATATTTGAGCAATGACATCCAAAGAAACAGAATTCAGGCACCATGTAACATTTAGGATATACGGTATCTTGAAGATCACAAACGTTCTCTTCCTTGTCACTTTGAAGTCTTCCTTTTAGAGGGGTTGCTTCTAAAGTAGTTTTCTTACAGAGCCAAACATCCTGATGTGCCAAATCCAGTTTCATTTTCTCCAGTACTACAAAAATCAAAAACAGATAAACAAGTAGAAAGTAATTAACTTCAATTTCACAAAGAAAGACAAACAACAGAGTCTACAGTTTTAAAAAATGCTTAGTTCTTGGCATGACATTTTTAGAGACTGAAAAGCTGTAGCTTATTCCACAGAGAGCACCCACTTCATTCCAGAACTGATCTGGAATCAAATCAAAGACAGTGGTCCCTAAAAGAACAAGGAAGTCCAGTCAGGAGTTGTGTGGGGGCCAACACATTAACAATGTTTGATATTAAAATATCAAGTAGAAATTAAAAAAAAAAAAAACCCAATGCTTTTAGTACCTGTTTTGTGCTAGGAACCCTCACAGTTACCTCAGATACTGCTTGTAAAGAGATCTGTGACACTGCACCTCTCTTCATTATCTCTCAAAATTAGCATTCAGTGAAATTCAGAGAATGCTACCCATTACTTCTGAGAACTAGCCAATACAAAAATCATCTGCAACAGTTAATGGTTGTCTTTAACGTGTACAGATGCTGCCAGTCATCACTTTCTCAGTACCGACAACTCTGATTGTCCGGGTGAACATAACTGAACCGTCCATAACTCATGTGCCATCTTGTTCAATAAAATATATGCTGGCAATATCTCGGAGGAAATACGAATGCTGGACATGGGCAACATAATTTTGTTTCTGTGAACTTCACCTCATTATTACTCTAAGAAAAAAACATGAAGGGGGAAAAAAACTCACGGACAAATACTTGTGGGTGTGTGTGTGCATTCATGTATATGTGTAAAAATGTAAAAGATGTTGACTGATTTTAATCTGATACAATTTAAAGTGGTGATTCTAACAAGAATATGGTAAGATTCAACTTTAATGCTTTTAAGAAAAAGGTAATTTCTGATTTAAGAAGCGGTTTAAATATCTTCTAGGAGATAATATCAGAGAAAATAAAAATAAACTTCTCAAATGGTCCTTGGCAATTATATAAAATCACATACGTTTATTTGGTGCCTACTATGTGCCAGGAATGGCTCAGGTTCTGTGAGAGTCCCCATATTACTTAAGACCAAAAAAGCTGGAAGACAAAATACTCATATACAGGGTCACCACTCATACACACACAAGCACATCCAAAAGTTGGGCAATGGGTGAGGAACTCATTCCAGGCAAAGAGCAAAGGTGGACTGTTTGTGGGGCTTGAGGGGGAATACTGGGTATGAGGTAAACCAGCAGAGCTACAAAGAAGGCTCTTTTTGAAGGCTAGAGGAAGATGATTAAAATTGAAAATGTGGGTTAGAGCCAAACTGTGGAGGGTCCTCACAGACATGCTGGGAAGTCTAAATATCCTGAAAACAGTGAAAAACCACACATGTGGATACTTATGTCTGTATGTGTGGGAGAAACACTGCTACTGAACAGACGGTCTCTGATAGATCGCCTAAATACTTCAGAGCGTCTCTGTCTGTGGGGAAAAAAATCAGTAATACTATGCTGCAGAGTCAGTCCCAAAATGTTCAACTCCCTGTTGAACTTATATAATTTATATATGATGGTCTGATGAATTTATATAAAATGGTCTGATACAACAGCGGGTCAGGAAAACAACAGTATCACAACTAACCTTCCTAAAAGCAGTTAATGAAGCAAACAGACAAATCTTACTGTAGATTATACTCAAGTGTTTGAAAACTCACCCCACAGAAGACAAGGAAATTAAATTTCTACAGATAAAAAATAAACTGCAGGGCATTTTAGCTGAAAATTATAGGGCATTCTGCTGACTGCTGCTATTACAGTAATTACTCTTAAGACTTTAAAACATTTGTAATGTCGCAAGAGCCTGTATGATGTTTTTAAACATGGTGGGCTCTAACGGCTACTCGCACAGCAGCGCTGACTGCAGAGCGACCGGAGAGCACGTGGGCGTCACTAAAATTCACGACTGGCTTGTGGCCAACGTGCAAAATAAATGTTATCCCACATTTATCATAATTATCTGGGATTAACTGTTCCCAGTGACTCCTTTTTATATCACACTCTCTTGGCTGTTTGAACAGCTGATTTTTTTTTTCTCTTGAAGGGCAGATGAAACATTAAAGAGAAAAAAGTTAAAAGATCATTTTTTTTTTAATTTACAAGTATATTTTTTAAAACTTGCTACTCACAACAAAACCCACTCATCTCTAATAAATTAAAGCTTAAATATATATATCAAGAAAAACATGATTTAGAAACTACTGTCTATTTCTACAACTTAGGGTCTGGGTTTGAATCTGGGCTTCTTCCCCCTATTAACCCTGAGACCATGAGTTATTTAATCTCAGCCTTGGTTTTCTCTTCTGTAAAACAGGCCTAGTACACACCCACTTCACAGGTGTGAGGATTAAACAAGGTGATACAGAAAAAGCTCTTTATGTAATTTCTGACACATCTATGTGTTCAATAAGCTGTAATTGTTACTATTATTGTTGTTTCTTTGTTGTTGTTGATTTTTATTCCTCCCAGGATAATTCAGATAAATTAGGAATAGATTGGGGACACAATACAATACAAAATACTAGTATTATGATATTTATTTAAGCCACTGGTCTGGGAATCATCTACATCTTTAGAAAATTATTTACTAAATTAAAAAAAAAAGCTTGTTTTTAAGAAAAAGTTCTTTTTGGCTAAAGATTTCAATACTTTTTAGTTTTGTTCAATTAATTATTTTATACTGCTGTTCTTTATTCCTAATGGTAAAAGAAGGTCCATGTGACTTCAACTCAGAAATGATGCTCTATCCTCTTCTCCTAGGGCATCTTTTGCATCTATGCGCTCTCAAGTAGAGCAGTTACAGTGCAAACATCCCACACGAGGTTTAGGTGTTAGTGTCAGCACATAATGGTAAAACAGGAGCACAAATAAAATTACTCAAAAAAAGCCAGAAGGCAACACATTACATATAGTCATCTCTCCACAAGTTGAGAACAGGGAGCTTTTCCCTTAATACTGATGCAAAAAAACCTTATTTTTTTGAGCAGCAGATGGGCCAGATGGATGGCCTGCACTTAGAAGCCCCGCTGTACAAAAGAATGAGACTCCTCAATAACTGGAATCACATGCAGCACGGCAAGATGTCATGTCATGGGAGACACCTGGGACTGCCACATCCCTGAAGGAGCTCCTCTCACACTGATTAGGACATACACTGTTCAGGAAAAACATCAGGCAGAATAACAACATCGTTTTTCTCCTTTCATTGTTTTTTGTTTTCTTTTTTAAATCACCATAAGTATATATAGTTGTAACTCTTCAGTTAAAGCCACATAATGTATGACTACACTTCATGTGCCCCTCTGCTAGGACCTGTGCTTTCCCCCTTGGACACCACGGGGGCTAATTAAGGATTCTTGTTTTCAGTATCTTGAGCTGGAACTTAGGTAAACTTTCTGAATGCCATCTGTTCTTATTGTTTTACTCTCAGTCTACAAAAAATACATCTCTAACCCTAGTTAATCTACCAAAATTCAGTTAATTAGATTAATACGTACTAAGATGAATGGAAACCACACCTCACTCTCCAGCTCTCTATCATCAATCAGTGGAGAGAGAAACAGACAGGAGAAAGCAGACACAGGGCAGAAGCAGGCTGTTGTGTGAGATTACCATCTAAAGGCTAGTTTTAGAGCAGTAAGTGACCCAAACTAAATGACCTCTACCTTCCTGTGCAGACAAGACTAAAAAACCCTTTAAAGATCATTTCAGTGGGGACAAGAGTTCTGATGATGCAATCTCAAAGACAATGACCTAAATAAAAGTGTTTTTCAGTGGAAAATCTGTATCACTAATAGGTGGGTGTTGCTAGGCAACGAATATTGCAGTGTTTAATCTCTACCCTTCCTAGGGAATGGTATGATGGAAGAAAATAAGCCTTTTCAGCATTGCAACATAATAGTTGTATGTGGCAATTCTGTAGTCTTCTTTTAGACTATAATTTCTTTTATGCTGAAACAACTATAATTTTTGTTAACATGTATCAATCAGTTTACCTCCATTTTTAGAAAATTGTCCTATAATCCACAGTGATTAATAGGAATGCACTAAAATTAGACTAAATCAATTAGCAGTATACATCCTTATAATAAATGCTATGAGTGACCAAGAAAACAGATGTTGGTCATCTGGATTTGCACATGCATGTCTAAGTAGTACTTAGAAAATACACAGTCACTACTTAGAAAATATATAGCATTTATAAGTATGAGTTTCAAAGTGAAAATAAACTTCAGAGATTAGTTAAGAAATAGCTATGCTTCAGGGTGCCTTGATGACTCAGTCAGTTCAATCGTCCTATTCTTGATTTTGACTCAGGTCATGATCTCAGGGTCCTGGGATCCAGCCCCGCATTGGGCTCTGTGCTCAGCCCAGAGTCTGTTTGTCCCTCTCCCTCTGTCCCTTCCCCCATGCTCACTTGCTCACTATCTCTAAAATAAAAAGAACAAAATCTTAAAAAAAAAAGAACTACGCTTCTGTAATTTCATAATTTGAAAAGACCTATGTGAAGTTAAAACCATATTTAGTATCTCTTGTAACCTTCAATAACTAAACAAATTCCAATGAAATTAAACATCCTTGGGTTACTCTCATTTTGATATTGTTTCAGTTGCGCAAGAGTATAGGCACAGGTGATGAGTATAGGCAGAGGCGACATATTTAAGGAAACCAAAGATGAGACAGCATGAGCATTTCAATTCATTTCTTAGGATGTAGAATATGGTGGGAGAGTCTGGTAAAGACTTGAATTTGATAAGCTAGGAAACAACATTTTATGTGGCTCAGCCCTCTCATCTTTAAAAGGGGAGAATGTTAAAACTCACTTTCGTGGTTATAGTAAGGATTATATAATGTTAAAAAATAGTGAAGCACTGTATGAAATACAAAGTTCAAATAAATAAGGTTATTGCTGTCCCAGACATGATTATCTCTCATTATAAAATGTAGCACTGAGATATGTTCTAAATATTTTGTCTACATAAATATTCATGCTGTATTAAGCCTCCACTATTCCCTGTCTAGGATGATGCTGGTGGTCTTTACATTGCTGGAATCATCCAGATATTTGCTCTAAATTCATATTCATGTTGCTATGGCCTTGATTTCCTTTTTTTCTTTTTTTTTTTTTAAAGGCAAAAGTCTGAAATTTTTGACCAAATCAGGATGAGAATCTAGGGTTTCTGATTTTTCTTTTTTTTTTTTTTTTGGAAATTGTGCCTTTTATTTTAAGATTTTATTTATTTATTTGACAGAGAGACAGAGAGAGAGCACAAGCAGGGGGAGCAGCAGGCAGAGGGAGAGGCAGAAGCAGGCTCCCTGCTGAGCAAGGAGCCTGATGCGTGACTCAATCCCAGGACCCTGGGATCATGACCTGAGCTAAAGGCAGATGCCTAACCAACTGAGCCACCCAGGCACCCCTTTACATAATAATACTTTTTTGTTATCAAGAATCTATCCTAGTCCAAGAAAGTTTGTAACAACGAAGGCCAAAGTAATTTAAAATAACTATTTATCGAGAATTTCTACATCGTATCTACCATTTTACCGAAGAACTAAAAAATAGAAACCTCAGAAAGACTTAATATTTCTTTCCAAGAAATATAATCCTCTGTTAGTTCATGCTTATATATGATCTTTCCCAAGTCTAAGTTAAGAGTACATCCACCTCTATTACCAATTTATTGGCCATATTCATATTTTCTCTGTGAATAGAAAAGGTATATGTGTTAACTCTTCATTCTGAACAATCTTCGTAATTGAACCATAAGTGCTGGGGGTTTCATTTACTTTTAATCTTTGCAATAGTCAATATAAGGTTTATACAGGGAAAGCAATTAACCTTTGTGTATCTCTGACAATAGATTAAATTTATATTAGTTTTTATCTCAATACCAATTATAGATGTGGCAACTGAGGCCCAGAGACATTGGTAAAAAAAGGTCCCTCTGTTACTACCTCCCCCAAATAAGAATGTGGTCCCTTTTTTATCTGGCCTTTTCTCTCCTTTATTTTTAATACAGGGAATTAAGAAAAATAGTCCCTCTGGGGCACCTGGGTGGCTCAGTTGGTTAAGCATCCGACTCTTGATTCTGGCTCAGGTCATGGTCTTGAGGTCATGAGATCAAGCCCCACATTGGGCTCCCTGTTCAGCAGGGAGTCTGCTTTAGATTCTCTCTCTCTTCCTCTCCCTCTGCCCCTCCCCTCCCAGCCCCAGGCACGCTCTCTCTGTAAAATAAATAAAATCTTAAAACAAAACAAAAAAAAAAAAGAAAGAAAGAAAAGAAAAGAAAAATAGTCCTTTTTTTTTTTTTTAAAGATTTTATTTTATTTGACAGAGATAGAGACAGCCAGCGAGAGAGGGAACACAAGCAGGGGGAGTGGGAGAGGAAGAAGCAGGCTCCTAGTGGAGGAGCCTGATGTGGGGCTCAATCCCAGAACGCCGGGATTAAGCCCTGAGCCGAAGGCAGACGCTTAACTGCTGTGCCAAGAAAAATAGTCCTTTTATTCTTAGGTTCAGTGAGCAATGCAGAATAGACATCTTATGTAAATTCCAACACAATTTCAAAACTAAAGTATAACACTGGTTCAGGGGTGCCTGGGTGGCTCAGTTGGTTAGTTAAGCATCTGCCTTCAGCTCAGATCATGACCTCAGAGACCTGGGATCAAGCCCCATGTCAGGCTCCCCACTCAGCGGAGACTCTGCTTCTCCCTCTCCTCCTCCCCATGCTTGTGCTCCCTCTCTCACTCACTTTCTCACTCTCAAATAAGTAAATAAAATCTTAAATAAATAAAGTATACCACAAGTTCATTTACAGAACTTGAAAGCTCAAACTTTAAGCTAGAGTATATAAGATAAGCGGCAGTTAAGTCTTCAAAGATGCCACATTTAATCCCTCTCCTCCAGAATACACATTATCTCTTCTCCCTGAGAGCCGGGGCCGGCCTTCTGATTTGCTCTAAGAGGCCTGCTGCCCCTGTTTTCGTATTCTTGGGGGGAAGCCCTCACCATGCAGGAGAACAGCAGCCTAGCTAGAGTACAGAATGGCGAGAGAAGCGGAGACAGGCCATCTGGAGGAGCAAAGTGAAGATGTGTGAAACCTTTTGGACCCTTCAGACAAACCCAATCACCAGCTAAACACAGCTGAATGAGTGAACCCACCTGACATAACAGGAAACAAAAAAGCCATGTGGCTGGGCTCTGGCTGAAATCCTGACTGGAGAATCATAAGAAGTAATAAATCATTATTGTTTTTTAAGCTAGTGAGTTCAGGTTTGTTAAACAGCTACAGACAATCTGAAATGAGGTGTTCAGGCAGCAGCATTAATTTGAAGTGTGGAGTTTTAGCTCTATTATATATGGTAAATGCCCAAGAAACTAAAGGAGAAAACTGAGAAACTTGAAGTATGCAAGAAGGAAAACTCCTGCAAGAGAAATTTTTCAGCTCCAGATAAGGATAGGGCAAAATGAAATATAAATAACCAACTCTGAAGGAAATGCAAAGACACAGAAGTTAAAAATTTCTAACCTCAAGCATGTTACAACTATTTGAGTTTTAAAAAAGAAAAAAAAAGGGTGTACATACAAAAAGGGAGAGAGAAAGTAACTGGATTATGAGGGCTGTGCCAGGGAAAGTTTCAGTAACTCATAAAATAGTGGTAAGCAAGACACTGACAAGAGAACGAGTTGCAAAAATACTGGATATGGGAGTCAAAAAATTTGGGTTCAAGTCTTGGTTCAGTCCCTTGTTAGTCAATGAAGTTAGTGGAAGTCATTATCCCATTCTGGGCTTCTATACCCTATTGCTCCAAAATATCCGGCTATGCTATATAGAGATTCAGATCTACCATTAGCTAGACAAATCACGTACCATCTGAATCACAGTTTATTCTCTTGAGAAGTGACTGGTTAGGATTAAAAAGAGTTGGTCCTTGTGATAAACTATGACCCAAATTGGTGTTCTGGGAAAAGAAACTTTTTGTTAAGCAAAAAAAGAGGATAAGGTAACATTTACCAGAAGAAACTCCTTTATGTTCCTTGGATATTTTTTAAGTAGATAAGGCACTGTGCTAATAGGTGAGAAATAGATATAGCCCCATCTTCAAGAAGTTTGTATTTTAGTAGTTATAAGACAAGTATCCAAGTATCTATAAAAGAAAGCAAAATATAAGTGCAACTCATAATAAAAGTAAAAGTACTATAAATATCCAGAGGAAGATCAATCAAAGTGGCATTATGAATAGATCTCGGAGGACAGCTTGGATTTGGTAAGCAGAAGTTTACCAAAGATTTATTGTTAAGAAGATGGATGTTCTATGCTGAAGAAATGGCAGCTGCAAAGTAATCACTGAGACAGAAAAGAACAAAATATTCAGAGAGAGTGTTAGGGAAACACCTTGGAAAGCAGCTTGGAATTCAATATTCCGGAAGGCTTTGAGCTGCCAGAGAGTGGACTTCACTGTTAGGCAATGGGAAAACATTGTGCACACTGAAATTAAAAAAAAAAAAAAAAAAAAAAAAAGACAAGGGAAAACATTATTTTGTGAAAATATATCTGGGATATTTAGAAGGATAAAAAAATGCTTAGAGAAAAAAAAAGACTAAAACAGAAGAATTATAAAGGGTTTTAGTTATCCAAGATATCTTAAAGAACAAAAAATAGATTAAAATGTTAGTAGTCAGAAAATGATAGAAAAGGATAAAGAAATGGTTCAACTAAAAAGAAAACAAGAAACCAGTTAAACTGACAAGGCTTGGTGACAGTGGTACTAGGTGAGAGAGAAGACAAAGCAGACAGGCTTTGAGCTTGGGTGATTAGTAAAATTATTAACAGAATATGCAAAGTCAGGAAGGAGTAAGCAAGGAGAAGAGTGTGAGTGTGTGGGAGGAAAGAGGCCTAATTTTTCTGTTTGCTCACCATTTTCATAAGCATCCTCATTATGAAATTCATAATGAAACCCGTTTTAAGCCTGAGGTTTACCATCATAGGCTAGTGTGAAAAGGTCTCCCTCAGACATTTGCATGCAAGATTCTACTAACAGTAAGTCTACAGACAGACCTTTTCAGTGTGTGGTATGCACTGCTTTTCTCAGCTTCTAAACTCCTTTCCTAGCACTTCACCATTTGTCAAAATCCAACAAGTGCTCAAGTCTCACTTGCTAAGGCCTCGGTTAGACCCAAGATCATTCTCAAGAAAGATTTACAATCACCACTGACCACAAAGGACAAATATACCTATGCTGATATTCCACAATTTAGTTAATGACTATGAAAATTTAACTGGGATGTTTTAGAGTTAATAACGTATGCAACACATTCACATCAGCTGACTGATGTCAAAAAGGCTTGACAAAGAAAACACAGAAAAGACATCATTAGCAGGAGAAAAGCATGGCTCTCCAAGGACTCTGGGGTAGGACACCGAGAAGCTGAGAGATCAATTGCACTGCCTTCAGAGCACTTACCTGGGCAAACTTGTGAATCTGCTCTACCACTGCAGCAAAGAGAGCATGGACACTTTCGTCAATCAGACTCTGCATGTAATGCACCGCCTCTTCATCAGACAGGTCCAGTCGGAATTTATCCTGAACCTATAAGGTCAGCGTAGGTTAGTCTTTTGAATGAAAAAAAAAAAAAAGGACTCAATTTGAAGAGACAGCATCAGACTGATATAGATGTTGTTACAATATATTATGACCTATTTTTATGACAAAGAAGTGATTCATAACTTACAAGAAGTTCTGAATATTATTACTGTTTTGAGTGAAGTTTATTGTTTTTGCTATATGCTCTTCACCCTTTCCTTGTTGTTTGTGAAGTATTTTTTTAAGAAAAAATAAACAGTAAATATGATTCTGCTAGGTGCTGCAAATATAAAAAAATAAACATAAATTGTTCTTTTAACTCAAAAGTGTGCTTTATTTTTTTGCATTTCTTTTTTTTCTAAAGTTTTATTTATTTAAGTAATCTCTACAACCCACATGGGGCTCAAACCAACCAAGATCAAGAGTTGTACACTCTTCTGACTGAGCCAGCCAGGCGTCCCATTTTTTTGCATTTCAAAGCTAGAACTACTGCATAAAATTTAAAGTGTGGCATATTTATTAATAATCTCCTTCACTTTATCCCTGTTACTTATTATTAAATGGATATACCAAGGTGAGATTATAGTAATATTCTCCCACACAGTTTCAATGCCTATACAAGAACAGGAACTATATCAATCACTGGCAAAATTAAGATCTTCCAAAATGTCTCCTTTCCTACAGCAATTCCTTATACTTCTGCCAAGAACTATTTCAATTGCTTTGCAGTTTCCAAAGAGAGAGGAATTTTCCTTTATTTTGTATTTAAAGTTACAGCTGATTCCCAATAACAAGAACTAGAATTTTTACTAAAATAACTAGAAAAATTAGTAGACATATATGAGAATGGTTCCTAAAAAATAAAAGCCAGTGTTACTGAATGACTACTCTGTGCAAAACACTTTACATGCAGTATTTCACCTGACTGAGGCAGACAGTATCTCCACCCCTCTAAGATGCAGAAACAGAGGCAAAGAGAATTTCTGAAGTGAACCAACCCAGAGACCCTTAACTGATGGCAAGGGTCTCATGTTTCCAATTTCATGCTACTACACATAACCATTATAACTCTACTCCTTTCTCCTCTTATAAGTGACCCAAATATACTTTTGAAAAAGCAGGCAACAAGAAAATGTTTCTAAGCAAATAAAAAGTGGTCACACTTAGTATTTCCTTTTAAGTAGAGAATTTAACTGCTAGGAAACTAAGAAGGACACAGTAGGACAACCCACGGCCTGGATCCGCACTTATCTCTTTACTAGAATGGAGGTATGCCAAATGATCCAATAACTCTGCAGCTTCAGGCTGGGGCAGTAAAAGAGAGGTGGATGTAAAGAGTGAAGGACAGTTCGGTGGAGGGACATCTAAAGGAATATCTTGAATGAACTGCTCTCCCATTTCTAAATCCCAATTAATGGCATATCTGTTCCTTGGGTTTAATCCTTTATTTTCTTTGACTTAAAAAGATGTCTGATGGGTCTGGAACTATGTTTAAGGACATCAAAAAACTATAGGGCAGGAGAATCAAAACTTTGGCCTAATTTTATCAAAACTTACATGCTTGTATAAGTGTTGCAACACAGACTATATGTATTTGGCATAGAAGGTAGATGTTATTTACCAAATATGAAAAAATCATCCTCAACTGCATATAAATGGCTGATTTGGCCTCACATATACTGACTAGGCTACTTGTTATTGTCCCATAGGTCCTTAAGGTTCTAATACTTTTCTTCAAGGTACATTCTCTCTGCTCTTCAGGTTAGAGGTTTAAGCTCTACCCATGCGTGTGCATGAAAAGACACACATAGTCTCTGACATTCCAATTAGTACTAAATATTAAATTTTGTCTTATTAGCATTTTGATGTACGCTCTTCTTGATTCCACATTCTCAGGTGTGTACAGCTATTCCCCACAGAAAACCCTGTAACACATTTCTAGACTAAACTATGCTGTCTTTCCTAAGGAGCACAGTGATTTCATTTATACCTAATCTTTACCCTTTGTCTTTCAAAGCTCAAAATACATCATTACAAGACTAATTTAACATTCATTAATAAAGAAGACTTTTGCTTAAAATAATTTAGTGTTTAGCATCTCTGAAATAAGACTAACTTTCATTAAAATAATAAAAGCAGACATTCCCTATTAAATATTTTTAATTCAAATTAATTAGAATTTTAAAAAGTTTTTCCTTGTACTCATTTCATAATAATTTAATCACAGAAGTGATTACAATGAAGGAAAAATTTTCACTCATTAGAGTGAAAGGAAGAGTTTTAATGTAAACATTATTTCCTTGCTGAGTTCATTTGATTATCTGAGCTGCATTAGAATAAAAAAAATTCCCCTACTTGAATAAAAACCAGAATTTAAAATAAAGAATAATTAAAAAGAGAAATTATAAAAATTGAACTCCCATCCAACTACTGCTAAAAGACAATCAATGCTATAATTGTTTGTAATAAGACACAGGATTAGTAAAGAAAAATAAAACCTACGTTACCAAAATTCAATGTGAGTGGATGTTACAGCTTGTATGGTTTTGTTTTTTTTTTGCTTTTTTTAGATTTTTTTAAGGTAACATATAATGCACTGTTTCATGGGTACAGGTCTGTGATTCATCAGTCTTACACAACACACAGCACTCACCACAACACATACCCTCCCCAATGTCCATTACCCAGCCACCCCTTCCCTCCCACAGCTTTTGTTTTAATAAACAAACCTTGTAGGCACCAAAAGTAATTTAATTTTACAGGTCATTTGAAATCGATCTTCAGACAATTTGTAGCTGTTATATATATATATATATATATATATATATATATATATATTTTTTATGTTATGTATATATTTATATATATTTACATATAAATATATTTATATTTATCTATACATATATAAATATATAAATTGTATATTATACATTATATATGTAATATATATTTATTATATATTATTATACATATATTATGTAATTATTATATAAATAATATTTATTATATATTATATTATAATTATTAATACTTGATTATATTAATTATATATTAATATTTATATATAATATATTGTTAGTATTATATATTAATATATTATATTATATGTTATATATGATATATTAATATATTATATGTTAATTATATTATATATAAATAATATTATATAAATATATTATTATATAATTATTATATTATATATAAATATTACATATTATTACATATACATAAATATTTATATATAAATATATGTATAGATAAATATATATATAATTTGTTTGTTTTAAAGTTTAGTTAAAAATCAATTTAGAGAGGGGTGCCTGGGTGACTCAGTTAGGTGTCTGCCTTTGGGTCAGGTCATGGTCCCAGGGTCTTGGGATAGAGCCCAGCATCTGGCTCCCTGCTCAGCGGGAAGTCTTCTTCTCTTTCCCTCTCCCTTTGCCTCTCCCCTGGCTCATGCCCTCTCACTCTCAAATAAAGAAATAAAATTTGTAAAAAATCAATTTAGAGAAAGAACGCATTCATTTATTCTTCACCA